>NW_013667407.1:70087-153682 GCF_000517525.1 Limulus polyphemus
TTAAACACATGCTATGATTCACAACGATTCACGCACTTTACTTACGGTCACTACCGCTCACTTGACTCAATTATATGTCTCTATATCTGTCTATCTGCAATCATTATCTTTGCTTTATTTGCCGGGCTTATATATTAAAATAGAGGGCGTCTGGCAAACACTTGAGCCTTCATGATTCTTCTAGAAACTCATCACGTATTACCAGCGTCACTTGACTTCCGCTGTCATAACAATATGATTATGTTTTGTATATGTATAGTTATTATTTATTATTATATATATATTGTTTCGGACTTAATTAGACTCATTTATGCTTCCTGACACATTCAGCTGATTTGATCTGCAGTGATGGCTTGTCAGCTATCTGTGATGTAATACTATGTAACATATATAAAGCATTTGTTGTATTTGTTTATAATATTGTTATATTTATCACTGTTTATATGTTCAGTTTAATTTAATATTAATTTATTTTTATGTAAAAATTTAGTTTAGAAGTGCTGTTAAATGTTTTATTAAATTCCTGAGCTGGACAATTCTAGCAGAAACTTTTTGTGGTTAACACAATTCATTTGATAATAAAAGATTTTCATAAGAGCCAGATAGTTTACATTTCATCTCGGATAATTAGATAAGAAAATCCCAGGCATGTATATTATTATAAATCATGATTTATAATATATATTATAATATTATTATTATTTGGTTATTATAATATATAATTGTATTATATATTTTGTTTAATACATTGTATATAAATATATTGACACTGCATTTTGCTTATGAAAAACAATTAAATTTGTTACGTGATGCAGTTACTGTCATGGACTTTTTGCATCAGAATTGAACTTGTTCTTTATGGCAACCAGATGTCATTTTGTCATTTCTCCTTATTTCTGTTTGTCATTCTGTCAAAGCAACATTTAGTGTGAAGTTGCCTCACCATGTTCATTAGCTAATGTCAAAAATGAAATCTGGTAAACAAAAGTTGATGTTTCTGATACAGAAGCTTTTAACAGTGAGTCTAATCATAGTAGCAGCCATCATTTGCCTTACGTAAAAGACTATTTTGAATTTGTTGGAAGTGAAAGTGGATCCCAAAGAATATTTACAGTGCCAATAAGAAATCAGTTTTAATGTAAAGAAACACATTAGTTACAAACATTCCCATAAACACTTGGATTTTGAATTGGGCATCAAGAAAGGAATGGAGGCAAATAGGTGAAGCAAATGATCAGCTGGATGAAGCAGGAGAGACAGGGGCCCATACTTCTAGTAAGAGAAAAACTGGGAAAAATTAAACAGAACGACCAACTCTTGGAGCATTCATTGCTGCTAGTGCCGAGAGGGTTAGCCAATGTCAAATAAATGCACTCAAAACTGATTTGGTCATTGAGGAACTGCTTCCTTTCAAATTTATCAAATTGCAGCTTTTAAAAATCTTATTTAGACATTACAGCCAAATAAAACAGTTTTTGGTAGTAAAGCCCTAACATGTGCAATTAACGATAAATTTAGCCAAAAAAAATAGGTTAACTGAAAGAAAAGCTTTGGACAGTAGAGTGGCTCATGAACAGAGCCAACTGTTGGAGCTGCCGCAACAGGTAAGTTGTAATAAATTGTTAACATTTTTCATTTTATGGATTAAAAAATTAATGTTGTTTCTGAAACTTAAAACATTTAATAATAGAATAAGACTTGAAATAAACATCAGCATAGCATCTGCATTGAACGTGTATGGTGTACCATTTTGCATTCACTAGTTTAGCTTTGCATTGCTTACTTTTACAGATACTATTTGGGCATAACTGTATACTGAGTTGACCCAGAAAGCCTGAAGAGGGAATATGCAGTGCTTGCTTGCCGTTATCTCACTGGCCACCACACCTATGACTTGATCGCCAAGGAACTGGAAGCAATTCACATCAAATATTGCATTCAAAACAAGATTACCAAGACCACTACTGATAATGGGTCCAACTTTGTCAAGGCATTCAGGTTAGTTACAGTATTTTTGTAGTATATTTTGTTTATTAGTACATTTTATATCAATGAATAATATATATATAAATAATATGCTTGTGTCTGTCTGTCTGGACCTTTTCTCGTAAATTTCGAGATGAAATCCTTCAAATCTCATATTGCTAGAAAGGCTTTTGTTCTAGGATTTTTAAAAATATTGCCTTATAAGTTATAAATTTAAGAACATAACACTTACATACTATTAAAATATGGATTATTAGCTACTTTTTTATGCTGTATTTATTAATGTACCATGATTATAAAGTACATTAATTAAATTTTGAATGTAGCTCACTAAAACCTTGTGACATGCACAGAAAAAGATGCTCGTAGTGAAAGAGTTAAATAAAGTTAAGTCTGCAATAGTTTGTCTGACCATGTAAATTGCTTTCAAATAGAACAGGATTAATCAATCTCTCTCTTTCTCTCTCTCTCTCACATTTTGATGATCATGCTTTTTCTGTCAATGCTCCTAAATTTTGGAACACTCCCTGTTGAACTGCAATGCATCAAGTCTATCATTCTTTAAAAGTCCTTTTAAATCATACCTCTTTTCACGTGGTTTTTGACTAATGTAGAACCTGGGCAACAACATGCACTTTGAATGGCTGGCAATGGCTAGGGAAGCCCTGTATAAGAAAGTAAATTACTATTATTATACTATGACAATACCATACCAAGATGATACTACTAAGCCATGCCACACATTATATACACATCTCTTTATATCTTACTATTTGTTTTGCAGGATATTCTCCACTGAATCAAGAGCTGAACATGTAAGTAGTGATGCAGGTGATTCCAAAGCAGAGCAAAGCACACTTCAGTAAGATTATGAGAAACAAAAAATGAGATAAACTTCCACGGCATTTCTGATATCATTAGTAGTGAGACAGAGTCCATTGAGGTTTGCTTTCATCCCGAGTTTCTTTGAAGTGCAGTATATAAACTAAATTTAGTAGCAACCAGTGATGTAGAAAAGGCTTTGAGTGATGGTACAGACAAGAAAGTGTCCCCATCGAAAGTTGTGAAGGCCCAGATGCTTTGGAACAAACAGAGCTGTAGCCGCTGATCTTATACAACAAGAACTGGGCAAATGTTTTGTTGTTCCTTGTGTTACATGGTAGAGTTTGATGTAAGATGCATTCATTCGTATGGAGAGCATAATAACTAAGAGAGAGGGTTCAGTCAATAAAGTGTGTGATGAGCTGGGCATCACTCATTTCAATCTCTTGGATATAAAGATCATCAAAGAATATATAATCATTGTGCGACCTGTAGCACGCACACTGGATTTACTTCAAAGTGAAACTAAGGCCTGTTTAGGACTATTTCTGCCAACACTTACTGCATGTTTGACAAAACTGAAAGATCTTTGTGGTAAACTACAGACTTGCAATCCACTTGTTAATTAATGCTTTGATTCCAAGAATTGAGAAGTGCTTTGAAGCTGCCTTTGTTTTAATTTATTGTTTAATTTCAGTAGCATTAGCCTCTCTTGAAATTGTTATCCATCAATCCAGCTCTTTTTGGCTTCAAAATGTCTTTTCCTGTTGAGAAAATGTGCTCTACAGCTGCACTTGATGGAATGGGTATATAGAAATAAATAATGAAAGATTTAAAAGCTTTCATCAGTGCTGCCTTCCATCTTCACTGAAAGTTTTTTCAATGATAATTAGTTTTACAGTTTCTTTCCTAGCATTTGAGTTAATCCAAATCAGTTTAAACCATGGGTGAAAATCAGCTGTTAGAATGTGACTTTCATTGACAATTATAAAATTGAACAAATAATATGTGATGTAATATCTTATGATGTTAGAGACTTATTATTTCAAATTAGCTTATTAATGCATTTATTATTATTATCACTGTCATCATATTCATTTATTTTTTGATGTTGTGTTATTTAAATACTATCATTTAATGTATTGAAGGCTGTATGGTAGTTAGCTGCTTTCCTCTTATCATTCATATATAGGATAGGTTGTTCTGAGAAATCTGTATTATGTTATTGTAGCAATAAAATATTACCACTTACCAATAAATTTGCATTTTTCATTCTTACATTATCCATTTACAAAAATAAATTTTATCATGAAAAATCTCAGTTTTAAAAATAGCTATTTTTGTAGTGACAACAGTAGCACTGCTGTATTTTTCTTGCTGTAGTGGTAATGATAGTGGTGCTCTATTGAAAAGGTAGCACGCACAGCTATGGGTATGGGTAGTGGTGATCTGACAAAAGACATCAGATAAGCATCTTGGAATGGACTAGCTAAAAGTATAGTTTGTTATGTACACTTACATACATTCTTGTTATACACACTCATAAAAATGAAGACTACATCACAGTAGCAATTGATTGTAAGCAAATTATTTAAATATTGTGTGAGTGTCCATGCATGATGAACGGTTTATTTCATTGACATCAGAACCAAAGATATACGTTTCAACATGGACCCTAACTCCTGCAGCAACATTTTTCATTATTTTTGACTAAATGCTTCATTATTGAGAACTTCTGTTAAAACAATTAGCTAACTAGGTCAGGACATAAACTAAAACAATTAACAAAGAAACTAAAATTAATGATTAATGTTTAATAATTTTTTAAATAAACTATCACACTTTAGATTTAAATTTGTAGTAATGATTACAGTTTCTAAAATTAAATGAAAAAATGATAACATAAAAAACTTAAACAGCAGTTGAATAAACTATTTTTACTTGCTATTTTAAACTTTAGGTACTTAATTAATAGGTATGCCCAAGAATGATGAACAACAAGCAACAGAAAAATACAACCCAGTATTGTATTTCAGTTTTTTCCATTAGTGTTCCTTTTGCTGCCAGCTTGTATGAAGAATAATTTCTACCTTTGTTTACATCTAGTTTGAATAAATCTTCTGAATCAAGCCTGAATTATTTACTATTTTAAAAATGCTAATATGTCTTGATGGTCACTGGCTTATACTTAGAACCCACTGGCTTTTTAATTAAACTGTGTTTTCATTAGTCATCCTAAAATCTAATATCAAGTACCTCAGCAGTCAAAAGTAAGACCTAAACTTGGTTTGGTTTGAATATCACACAAAGCTACACCAGGGCTATCTGTGTTAGCCGTCCCTAATTTAACAGTGTAAGACTAGAGGGAAGGCAACTAGTCATCACCACCCACTGCCAACTCTTGGGCTACTCTTTTACTAATGAATAGTGCAATTGACCATCACATTATAATGCCCCCACGGCTGAAAGTGTGAGCATGTTTGGTGGGATGGAGATTCGAACCCGAGACCCTCATATTGCTAGTCGAGCGCCCTTTCCACCTGGTCATGCCGGGCCTAAGATCTAAACTAACTGCCTCATTGAGCAAAGTTAAGATAAAGATGACTTGTGTGTATCCTTTTAATTTTAGTTTTCTTAATTTGGTTTAATAGCTTAAAAAATACTGATAGAAACCTAAGCTATAGTATAAACACCAAATATTAAGAAAAAATACTGTTATAAACTCAATATAACTTCTCCTCATTTTGAACAACACTTTAACTCATGAGATAGGTTATGAAATATGTTCATGTTTGCATTAGAAGTTTATACATTGAAGGTCATATACCATGGACCACTCCTGTAGTCTTCTATAAGTTTCACATACTTAAAGTAGTGCTTCTGAATATGAAGTTGGGATTGGTGAAAGTAAGTTTTATAGCCTTAGATTACATCAAAATGTTAAACTCAAAGATAAGAAAATGCTTAATTTGAAATTATGATTATCCAAGTACAAATTTTGTGGGAGTGGTAGCCCTGTTTTTTTATAGTTTTGCACTTTTTGTAATTTTGATATCAACTGTTAAAGTGACTATTTATATATAAATCTGGTGCTAGCAGAACATATGATATTCTATTTTAGTGGTTGTTAGCTAGTCTGAAATGTAACAATAACAAAAAACAAGCGCAGTTATAATAAGATAAAATCTGCAAATACAAAGCAATAGTTAAAATCTTTGTAAGACAGAAAAGAATTAAGTGATTAATTTTTCAACTAAATTATCTTCTGGTGAACTTAAAAAAGCAAGAAGATTCATTAACATATATAAATAGAATGCCACTTCCTGGATGAGGAAAGCTAGAGGATTAAGAGTGTGTAAAGTTACTGAAGCGAGGGATAGAGAAATTTTAACCATTTGTTTCTATAGTTTAAACTGTAAGCTTTTTTATTCTTCTATAGTAGGCAGTTATCTTGAGACAAAACGTGAGTTACAAATTGTAGTTATTTAAATACCAGGAATATGCACTCAGTATCAATAGTGCACAGATCACCAATTCAAGGAAGTTTATGGGAGAATAAGGAAAATAGAGACATGTAACGATTAAATAAAATACATCTATTAATTCTGTTATATAAAGTTTATTTGATACTTGTCATTGGTTTAAATGTAAGCTAGTTAATTGATGACTTTTGATTTTTATACAATATTGCACTTCAAAAATAAAAATAAACGTACTTAGAAGTTGAGACTTGTTCCATTTCTTATGATTCTGTTAGGGCTGATTTGAGTTGATGAAGTTTGATTGGCTACTTCCTACTGGGCTCTTTCAGAAGCTGACTCAAGCTAACCTTTTAACTCCATTTTTAATCTAGCTTTTATATGTTTTTCTTGTTATGTAGTGTGTGTGGATAGAACTGGCTAGTTATCATGAGATTTTTCCAAATATGGGCTGTATTATTTTTCCTAGAAGATTAAGAAACATTCTAACAAAAATTACATCACTTATAGGCCATTGCCATCAAGGACAATCTTGGCAATAGTGCTTTGTTCTCTACGTGCTTATTAACATTATATAATGACCTCTAATCATCAAAATATTTGATGTCCTTCCAGTCTGTTCCTTTCAGTAGGAACTCTTCTTCTATATTCATAGCAAATATAGTTTTATCTCATATAACTAACTAAATTTTTACATTCCATTGCTTAGATATGTCATGTGATAAATTTAAATTCCTGTTCATGACATGAAGTAGAGTATTACTCAACTTGATCAAAATTAACTCTTTTATCTTAATGTCAATTGTAAAGAGTTTGGTATGTCATTCTGGCTTCATGCTGTCAGAAAGTGTACTTGTCTTATGATAAATATGTCTAATGGGTACATGTTACATGTGTCTTCAATGCTGGTCATTACTGAATCTTTGTTTGTATTCAATAGCTGTATGTTTCTTTCATCTTTATAGTATCTGTTCTGTGCATGTTACTTCCCTTAGTGTTAACTGTTTTCTTAACTTTAGCATCTATTAAATGTTGTTATTTTAATCAATTGTTTTTTGTAGCCTGTTTAAGTAACCTTGTCTCAGTTTTTCTTCAAAGATTACTTCAGCATTTTTCTAATATTTAAGTAATTAGTTCTTTATGATATGCTTAAGGTGATTTCCTCATTTTATTTAATTATGCTCATGTAAATACATTTAAAAACTCCGATGTGTTTACTTACGTAATACTCAGATATTTTAATGCATTGTATTATATTGTGTGTGTAGTAGTTTCAGTTGTTAAAAGTGCCCTTACTAGCAATTTCTAGTGGCTTAACTCTTTAGCTAAGTTTGTAGAGCACTCATCTGATATGTGACAGGCTTGGGTTCAAATCTAAGACCTGTCACATACCAAGTGAGTGCTCTACCAACAGAGCTAAAGGATTAACCCATTACCAACTGCTAGAAAAGCACTTTTTAACAGCTCAATCTACTACATATGTTTACACTGTAAAGAAAAGCACCCTGTTTTAATCTTATAAATCATGTTGTTTTTTGTATTTGGATCTGAAGTCCCATTTTTGAAACAGCAGATTCTAATTTGAAGTGCTAGACTTTTTGGAGTGTAATTCCTGCTTTTATTAATTTAAAAGATGAGAAGCATCATTAGTTGCATCATTTAATGGTTTCAAATTATTAATTTCTTTTTGTGATAAATTTATCATCAGAACTTATTGTACCATGTCATTGAAAGATAATAACAGTAGTATTAATGTTCCAACTTATTTGAAACCTGGTTGATTGTCAATGGCCAGTTCTTATGGCTCATCTATGATATTCAAGAACATTTCTTTTCTGGTATTTTATTGAACTTTGTTGCATAATGATTGAAATATCAACTTTGATGATTCATTTCACCCTGTAAACTAAAGGAAAAAGCACTGGTTAGAAACATACATGTAAAAGACAGGCTAAGAATTATGCATTTGAAACCTGATATTGTGGTGTTTTTAGTCTGTGTTGTGTACCAAGAAGCACTGATTGGAAACCCATAAAGGGTTTACTGAAAATTACCAATATGTCATTGGTGGTGTTTATAAAGTGACTATTTTTATTTATGAATCACAGTTTTAATTTAAGCAGAGAATATTTAACTTATTTTTTAACTTTTTCATTTCTAGATGTCAGATTGTCAGAATTCAGAGTCAAGTTTCAGAAAATATTTGTTGGACATCATTCTCTTATGCCAGTCAATTTCTACATTTTTCAGTTTTAAAATGCCACAGGATATTCATATTACAGCAGAATATTCTAGAGATAAAGAATGTTTGTAAGCACATAAACTTTTTCATTTTCAAATAAGTAATAAGATTAATCAATACAAATCGAAAATTTATAGCTAGAACTTTGCAAAAGCTTTGAAGTTCTCGAGTTTTAATGTGGTATTTTATAGTGATACTCTTTACAGATAATGATACTAAATGATTAGATTACATTGAACTTATTTCAGGTTAAAACTCTTAAAAAACATTATTCAAAAATACTATTACTTGAGTACACTAAAATAGTAAACCAGATTATCAATGCAATTAAACCAGTTAAGTAAATTTTACTAATTTGTGAAAGGTATCTCTTTTTTTTTATATGAAGCAGGAAGTTAAGAAGACTTGAAGTTGTATGTTCAATTGTTTTCTCATATTGAATTATTTCAACTTAGAATTTAAAACAAGTTTATATTGGATGTTATTCAAGGTTTGAAATTCCACAAAGAAAAAAAGAAGACTTTTTTAACCCAGGACTGCGTTCACAGATTGTGGACTTCATTTTAAGGAGAAACAGATTTAGGAATGAACTAGATCAAGTTTGTGCATTTGGTAAATTAAAATGCTTTTATCATTGATATTATTTTTATCCTTTGCTTTAAAACAAAATTGGGATTTTAAGATTTAATTTTTTTTAATTTCTGAATATTGCATAATTTCAGACTTGATTTTTCAAACAAGATACAATGCTAAAAAAAAATCCAAAGATGACTAAATACCAGAAACTTTTTACTAACTTTCTATCATTTTTTAATAGCCATAACTTCATCAAACTTGTTATTTTTATTAATATTATTTACCAAAGATTTGTTTATATTACTTTGTTTAGAGTTCATGGTAAAAATAATTTTTCATGAAATTAAATACTAATTTAGGAAAATTTATGCCATTATAATTTACAGAATTTTTTGTCAACTTGGTTAAATATAATTTTTAAATTTTAGAAGACATTTCATGTACTAGATATTAATATTAGTAAAAAAAAAGATTAAGGTAGGGTGGGCATCTACGCTATAGATAGAGAATACTTAGTCCAGTATATCGTTGACCTTTTTGTTTTGCTATTTGAACAACATTTTTGTGGAATTCAGATTAAAACAATCCATGATATTTGTAATAGATGTATAGATTTACTAATGTAGTACTACATAAGATGTAGGATAAAATAAATCAGTAGTACAACTGTAAAATATGTCAGTAGCTGTTCTGGTTTCATGTACAACTAGGTAGTTGTTTAATGTAGCGTCCAGCAAAAGTGAACTTATGTTACTATAATGGAAAATAAAGAACGTTAATCTACTGAAGCATAGTATAGTGTGTGATATATATAATGTTTTCATTATAGCTTACTTGCAAATAAAAAACTGGCCGATAATGTGTATGTCTGTGTAAAGTTTGTAATTTTTTCCCTCTTAATATAAGTATTCTCACAAATACTTTTTCTTTGAGTTAAATTATGTTTATGTTTTTTCAGGTATGAAAAAGTACTTTCAAAATAGTTTTGTTGTAAAAATAAATGTATTTGATTTGCTAATTTATTTTATATTTAAAAGTCAAAATATGTTAAATATATTACTTTTTAACTAAAATTTTCAGGAATAACCAAGCTTATAAATGATGGTGTGTATGAAGCAGCTTATCCTTTGCATGAGGTTAGTTGAAATATTTTAGATTTATAATTTGATTTTATTGAAAATAATACAATAATAGATAACATTTACAAATATTATAGCACAGACACACACTGTATTAAGAGGTTTTTCTCTAAGAGGAATATTATGTTGTGAATCAATAAACAAAAAAATTAAGACGTTATTATTTTAGAATGATTCAACCATTAAATAGTATTTCAAAACTTGTAACAAGTAGTATTAATGAATGTAACTTTAAAAGAATATGGTGTATGTCGTTACTTAAAAAAAACAAGTAAGGATCAGGTGTTTGCTTCCAAGATTTACATACCTTACCGATATACAAAACCAAAATATATATATAAGTGTTCATTTTTAGTAATTTACATACAACTGAAAAACTGATCAAAAATGCAATATAAGGCTAAACTCACAAATAAAAGAACTAAAACTCTAGCTGGCTATATTTAGAATTATATAGAAGTTTGTTAGATATACACAGCTGTTCATTTTAAGTTTAATACAAGAGTATTATTTAGTTTTATATACTAAAGTAAGTTATTTTTAAAAGTGATAGTTATGGCATGTTTGCTTACATAACTGTTTACAAATCATTTGTTGTGAATTGACATCATGTTACTCGAACCTTCTGAATGTTTCTTATTGCTTTAAGTGAGTATTGTTACATCATAATATCTCCTAGTTTGTAGAAAGTTCTGGGCTTTAGTTGGGCAATATATATATATATAGGCAACCAAGTTAGTGAAAGTGAAGATAAAAGAGAAGTTAGACTGCATGTGAGTTTATTTGTAATAAACAATTTTTAAAGTGAGTTTCACAGCTTGTATTGCAAAAATAGAGATAGAGAATAATAATGTATCTTGTCAAAGGGTGTTCTAAAGTACTTGAACCTACCTGTGTGCATTTTGACATAAAAGAGAATTATTTCAAGCTCTGGATTCAACTGTGATAATCAACTGTGTAACAAACATTTATATATACATTTGATTTGTTTTAATATATTATTTTAAAACAAGTGGATTGTGTGCTGTCTGTTTATTGTTGAAATTTATCGCCAACAAGTCACAGACACCTACTGTAAAGAATCTGGCGTTATAAAACCTGACAAAGTTCTCATGCTGAAATTTTTATTACAAATGAGAATGTAAAAAAAAAATCCATTAGTCTGAAAAGTTCATACATGAATCGTACATAAGTTGTATGTATGGCTTTAAACACATCATAAAAGTCAGAATGAGATTGTTTTTCTACTTTTATACTATATGAATTTCTGTTTGATATTTTATTCTGTGTAGCAGTACATAAAGCATAGTGACAGTGATACCTAAAAAGTAAAATATTCTAATGATGTTTTTGTAATATGTTCAACACTCAACCATTGAGATCATGCTTGTTCTAAATAAAAATGTTGAAGTATAAGGGCTATTGGCATTAATTGTTTTGGCTTAATTTACCTCGGAATGATTTATGTACTTAAGTTTTTTGAAACTACTGAATAATTCATTATGAATAATACTTTATTATAGGGAATATATAGCACTTTAGATGAGAACAGTCCTCGTAGACAGTTGATAAATAAATGGGCTAATATGGGGTCAATGTGGAAAAACCAACCTCTTGATGACATCAAGTATGTATAATTGTTTATTTATAGTACACATTTAAATACAGTAGTTTTCATAAAAGGCTTTAAGTAAAACTGCTTATTTGACAAAACACAATCTGGGAATTTTATGCAATCTAGTAACTGGAAACTTTGATATAAATGCAAAGAAAATATTCTATTGAAGATAGTCAAAATAAAGTCACTGTTAATGAATATCACAATAATTCTTGTATTTGTGGTTTAGCAAACTGCTTATTCATCTGAAATTATGTTGTATAAGTGCTGATTATTGGTTATTAACTGAATCTGTGCATGTTTTTTTACACACACTTCATCAAACAACCCTAATTTCATTCCAAGAAAAGAAAAGATTTATATTTCTGAGCAGGAGCCCTGCCTAATGATCTTAGCTCTAAAGCCAATTTTCCTTGATTCTGCTTTTTTCAAAATATGTTATAAACATGGAATTCTTGGGCCTTTTGAGGTTTCTATGTTTTCTTGTAGCTGACTAAGAACTCTGTAAGAGGTTTAAATCAAGCTTATGAATCTCAGTTCATCAGCATTTTGTGTTCTGTGAAACTATTCTCCTACAAAAAACTATTTCACACTTATATTATAGTCTATAATGTGATCACAGAAGATAAAGAATTGAAGAATAGTTCTTTTAGTTCTCTTGGAAACATGGTAATCTTTAATGCTTTAATTATATGCTTTATGATAAAATAATCATTTTTGTAATGTGATAAAGTATGCCATACCAAAAACGTGTCATTGAGATGTAAGAGTTTATAATTGAATAATTTTTTAAGATAAAATGCATTATTAGTCTCATATATATATTAGATTCCAGTGTTTTAAAAACATATACATAGTGAGTTTTTTTATTCATATCTTCAGAACATTAGATATAGTAAATGTGATTGTAAGCATTTATGTAGTTACTGTTTTGTTTGATTCTGTTTTTAGGAGTAATACAGTAGAAGTAGGTAATTTTGTACTTGTTTTGTGTTTCAGGAGAAAATAATGGTTTGGAGTTATGAAGGTTGTCTTTTCAGAGTTTTGTACAATGCTAACTTGTTTTCTTTTGCAGAGAATATTTTGGAGTAAAGATTGGTCTATACTTTGCATGGCTTGGTTTCTATACATGTATGCTGGTACCGGCATCAATTGTAGGAATTTTATGCTTTCTATATAGTTGCTTTACATTGACGAACAAACCTCTAAGGTATGAAATATTACTTAATTTGAAAGTCAATATTTTATTACAAGATTCTTCTCTATTTACATTTAGTAGCTAAGAACCTATAAACTGTTTTATTTCCATAATGTAACAACCTATATGTAATAACATTTTATCAAACAAATCATTAAAGAAAAACTTTTGTAAATGAATGGCCATTTTTTTATAGCAATGATGTGTGTGAAGACCTCAAGGATATTTTAATGTGTCCACAGTGTGGTATGCATTTATGCAGGTTTTGGAGACTTGGAGAAATGTGCATGTATTCTAAGATGGCTAATTTCTTTGACAGTGGTCCTGTTGTATTTATGGCTGGTTTTATGTCTTTGTGGGGTAAGTACTTTAAAATACAACCCCCCAAAATTATTTTAATGATAGGAAAAATAAGCATGGAATTATCTTCCATTAATTTCATTTGAATGTATGTAATTATTTATTAGATTATGAAAGAAAGAATATTTGTTGGATTTTGAAAATTACATTTATTTCCTACCAGCTTGTATGTAAAAAATCTTATAATTTATAAAACAAATACTATTTAATATTTAAAATAAAAATTAGTTAGAAATGAGAAGAACAGAAAACATTTAATATGAATAAACATCATTGTGTTTGTATAGTTATGTGATTGTTAAAAAAATCTGAAGCATTATATGCAATTGCTTTAAGTGGCAGGAATATGTCAGTTGAACCAGTTAGATAACAAAGTAACAGAGAAGTTTGTTTATTTTGATTTTACAATAAAAGTAGCAAACATATAATTAAAATTCAATGATTATAATATTGTCATCATGTTTTTTGTTAAATTTCTATTGAACTTAAAAGGTTAGCACTTGTTGATTAAAATATTAGTATTATTTACAAAACTAGTTAACCCATGGGCATGTGGCTCACATTTACAGGGCTGCTATAATGCAAATTCAATGCTTGAACTACTATTTTGCACTTTTTCAGTTTAATGATCATTGCTGCTATAATGCAAATTTAATTTCTTTAACCAAGTTATGAATGGTAATTAGTAGCCCTACTTATTTCATGCTTTATTGTAAATCAATGCCAAATTTGGGGTCTGCTTTTGGGGGAATTCCTATAAAAGTGTTTTTGTGAAATACCCAGGTTCTGTAAGGGGTTGGGTGAAAAGTTTTACCTTTTTGCAAACCTCGGGACTGAAACAATTTGTTCGGTACCACTTAGAAGTTGATACAACCAGCGGTTTAGGAGGAATTATGTGACACACACAGACAATCACTGAATCTTATTATATACATAAATATTTCAGATGAAGTTTACCAAGTTTTGTTAAAAACATTGTTTTTTTCATGTTGATTTTATGTTTCTAATGTATATAGATTTCAACAGTTACATTCATGCTTAAATTAAAACTTTTACCAAATAATTGAATTTTGTGAATAATGTTATTTTGAAACTTAGATTGTGTTATTTTGCTACAGGGTGTACAGCCTTGAAAATTTACAAAATATTTTTAAATTTCTAGGTGTGATATTTCTTGAATTATGGAAAAGGTATTCAGCAAACATCACACATCAGTGGGACATGACAGGTTTTGATACTATCCAGGTAACTTATATTAGATTCATATAAATACCACAATAAATTTGATTTGTCTTTGCATCCCAGAGAGCATTTGCATATGGTGCCTGCAAGGGTGCAATATAATGAAAAAATGGGGCCCTTGTGGGAGGACAATTTTGCACCACTGATACCATAAGGGGCCCACATGGGCAAAGATAGATGGGTCCAGCTAGGGACCCTTCTGGGAAATATTCTGATTTCGCACACCACTCCCATTTGGAGCCCATGTGGGTAAAGATAGAATGGGGTCAGTTAGGTACCCATATCAGTTGATGTGTATGTACATGTAATGTATTGGTGTGATTGATCACTCGAAACTTTAACAAAATTGACAGATTTCTATTCCAACAAGAAACTGTTTTATTTGGCTTCTAAGAAATAAAAACTAACACATGTGAGTCAAGAATGAATGTCTGCATTTAATCATTACTGTCTGTATCAGTTCAGGGATGGTTAGTGCTGATAGCCCTTGTGTAGCTTAGCATAAAATTCAAAAGAAATCAAACTAAATCTTTTTTTAGTTTTTACTGTTTTTTTATGATTTATAATTATGAGGACTGCTTCAATCAGCTAAATACAGAATCAACAGAAATGTATTAATGAGTATCAAACTGGTTAATTATTTAAGATTGAACTTGCTGATCAGTAATTCTAATTGTAATTCTAATGTGAAAAGAAATATTTTATTCAAAACAGTTCTCACAACAAAATTGTGGAAATTTTATAATAAAAGAATAGCAGAAATACTAAATTAAATTGTATGTACTGTTTGATTAGCTTGAACTAAGTTACATGCAATTTGGTTAAGTATTTCCCCTATTAAAATGACAAAATCATGGAATATCAGTGACACCCCTCCAGTCTGAAAAGGGTTATAGGATGATCATCTCCAGAATCTGTGTGATGTGAGATGATATATGTTCTTTCTAGATGATAATCTGTTCTGACAACTTATTGACAAATTCTGTCAGTAACATTTTGAGTTTTCTCTTGTGATATAAACTCTGATTATTTGCACAGTGTTTGGCCAGTGATTTCAGATATACTGGCAACCATGTGTTTGTCTTTCTAAATTACTAGTTTCTTTTTCATGCACCATATCACTAATAATTCTGGGCAGTATCTATATTACTTGCTTACTACAATAGCAAACCTAACTAGAATATATAGTGTTCTTGATGAGCTTGGTTTTTCCAAAGAAAACTGTGTGGATTAATCCTTGTATGTAGCTTCAACCACAATGCTAGCTGATGGTGCAGCCTAAGATTGTGTTTTTAGAAAACCACAAAATGATACATTGTGGTTATGTTATCATCCATATACACTTGTGTAGTCCACTACTTTTATGCATATTTTGGCTGCCATTTTTCAGTTTCACCTCATAATAGGTCCTATGACATCAAATTAACCATCACACCTTAAGAAACAGAGAGATGACTCTTTCCTTTTAGTCATTTTCCAGATCTGAGCTGAGGCTCACTAGTTTCAAATAATGAGACTAGACAGTATTTATAGCCTGTCATCTCCCTTGAGCTTATTGTTGATTGTTCTGTCTTCAGTGGAGTCCTGAAGTTATTGCTGCAGGTTTCCTTGACTCTGGTTACTTTTTCTAAGTTACTGTCTCAAATCTTGTTACCACATACAATGTTTCAATTAACGATATAAATGTCTGTAATGTGTAAGTGTTGTCATGTGGACTTACTAATGAAGCTCTCCACAAATTTATTGATCAGTTTATCTTCTTGATATGTTGCCATTGTGCTGAGATGTGCTTTACAATGTATCATAGCTCATTTATATACACAGTTAAGTTTTCAAGGGTATCATGTTTATGAGCTTTAAATTTCACCCAGCAGTTGGCTTTATTCTGTACAAGATCAAAATGGTGTTGCAGGTCTGCAGTGATGGTTTCCTATCTGCATACTTGTTGAGGTTCTAGGTTCTTCATGCCATATGATACTACATTGTCTAAGCTATGCAGCAGACACCATGTCTCTTCATCGTGGGTCTAGAGAATCCAAGCAATGGGTGAAACTGCTTAAGGAAGCAATTTAAATCTTTCATTGCTGAAAGCCTGAGGGATGGAAGGTGACATTTATTTCACATCACTAGTTGCTGTTTCTGTGTTTTATGCACTAACTCAATTTAATGAAGTATAGTTACTTCATAAGGAAAGATCACATGCTGTAATGAAACTAATGCATACTTTCAGTTTCAACATTTAAATTCTAGACTAAGATACATGTAAGTAAAAGTTATGAATATTAAATATACTTAAAGACACAGGCACAATCCTGCAGAAGTAATTAAACAATTAAGAACTTATTCAACGACCATTATTTTCCAGTACATGATAAGGCCCTTACTATAATGCCTCAAATGAACATTACCTTTCTCAGCCTTGTACCTATGACTTTAAAGCATTAAACAAAAATCAGTTCATTTTGCATACATAAGGATATAATCTGTTTGCTCATTTTTGTTATACTAAAACATTTTTGTCTTTAGGAATACCCAAGACCTGAGTATTTGGCAAGGCTTCCAGTTGTTAAAAGAAAGAAACTGAACGTTGTTACCAATGTAAGAAATTTTTTTATGTATATTAGATGCTAAATATAAAAAAATACATAAGTTTCTTTTATTTCCTAAATTTAAAAGTCTGTTGGATGGAATAACTACATACCTTACTCTCTTATAATGTGTACCTTTCATATCTACAAAACACTTGTGTGTCCTTGAAAACTTGGAAAATTATGAAATTTTAAAAATTATTTTCAAGGCTTAGAAAGTCATGGAATTTAGCATTTTGTTTCCATAAATATTCTTGAAGGTCATGGGAAATATCAAATCTCAATAAAGAACAAAACTTCTGTGTTTGATTAAACCAAATAACTGATTTTTTAACAATAAATACTGATTATTTGTTTTTTTCCAGTCTCATTAATATTGTGTGTGCCCCGTGTGGCTCAGCAGAAAATGTGAAGGCTGAAAACACTAAAAACTAGATTTTGATATCTGTGGTGGGACCAGCACAAATAGTCCATTGTGTAGCTTTGTGCTTAACTACAGACAAACAATATTGTGTGCAACCACAGCTTTTTTGTCTCATGAAGTCTTGAGTATAAGCTAAATGTCCACTTCACTAGCTTCTTGACTGAAGGCAAACTCAAAATTCTTAACTGTATACAAAAGCTTCCTGATTTCTAAACACCTTCTTACTTTTAATTTGTATGTGTTTTGATAATTTAAAGAGTAAAAATGTAAAATTGCATAGCTTATTGCAGTGATGTGTATGCGTGTGTGTGTGTGTTTTGAATACTGTGATAAGCTATATTTTTTATATTTTGCTTTAGGTGCTTGATATTTAGAGGACACATAATGTAATATCTAGAAAGTTCATGAAAGAAAAATCTATAAATTTCCTGTACTATAAGATATAATGATAAAATATATATACCAGAATCATTAAATTAATCAGTGAAGTGAATCAATGTGATATTCAGTTAAGTGTTTGTAGTGTAGTAAGTTAGACAGTGAGAGTTAGTGTGCCTGTTTGTCAGTAAGGTAATTAGCATGTTCATACTTGACCGATAAGCAAGGAAATTTTACAAGTTATATGTATTTTCCATTAGTTTTATAGATTCTGTCTAAATGTTGTTTGTGAAATTAGGCGTACAAGTGAACATAACCTGTAGTAAACATCATTGAAGAAATAAATTAATTCATTATTGTTACATGGACTTCCATTATTTTCACCAAATAATCCAAAAGAACTCACTCAACAAAAGAACAAATTTTACCATTGGTATCAGAAGTGGGATAATTTTGGTAAAAATAATTAGATCTTTGACTAACATTCAAGGTGATGGTTAACAAAGTTGCAAAGCAAGACCAAAACTTTGCTGGATGTGACAAAATACTTAAAAGAAGGTCAAGAAAAGGAGACAGAAAATTAAAAGAAGACCTAAAAATAAAAGAAGAAAGAAACAGGAATTTAATGGAGGAGTTAAAAGAAAAAGATCTAGTATTTAAAGAAGGACTAAAAAACAAATTAAGTATGATTGAAGACAAAGTTGTTGGAGATATGCAGAAGGATTACAACAGAAGTAATATTTCAGAGCAGAGTACAGAGGAAAGAAGAGACCTAATTTATGGAAGATTTGGAAAGGCTTGCCCAGTTATTTTACAGGATGTTCCATGTAAAATGATGGATTCATTGGCAGTGACCAATTTACAGATGCCATAACAGACAAGATATGCAAGTTAGGCAAAAGTAGAGTAGGTGTGCATCTTTAAAGGAAGCTCTCCAGTTTGCAGTGGAACTAGAATCCATAAGAATTAAACTACTAAAGGCACCATCTAGAAGTTACAGGATCATCAGGTCCTGTGTCACTGAAACATTAACCCCCCCTGGTGATAGTCTAGAAGAACTGAAAGAATTAGTTAGACAACATGTTTTACAAAATGGAGGAAATAAACCACAAGGCAATAGCTCTTTCAAGTGTAACTTGAAATATTGCAAGAACTGCAGACAAAAGAATGTATGGAAAAACAACGTGTTTTTCAAAGGATGTAAGTGAAGGGGAACTTTATAAATGTAGGAAACATAGCCAAGACTGTGATAAATCAACAGCTATTAATACACCAAGGAGACAATACTTTTGGGATCAAAGGAACTTCAAGGAGCTAACTTCAACATTCTGCATGGCCCTAGACAGAACCACAGAAATGCTGGTATATTATCCATAAGACCATGTGTTAAAGAATACAAACACTATGGAAAGAGGGAAGTATAATATAGTAATATATATGAGCTTTATATTCCATTCTGGAAAAAGTAAGTACCACTTTTCCAGTTTTCATTTTCTGTGGTGTTGTTATGATGTGTTAATTTTAATAATTGTTGATATTTTAATTTGACAGGTATATGAGCCTTATATTCCATTCTGGAAGAAGCGAGTGCCACTTTTTCTGTTTTCATTTTCTATGGTGCTGTTATCAGTGAGTATTTTATACTCTTCTTAGATATGTTTATAGGTCATATTCAGAAAGAAATTGATATTTCATAAAGTTTGTCAGTAGTAATGAATCTACTATTATTAATTTTTATAAACTGTTTTCTGTGTTACACTTTCCAAGTAACCCCTCTGTTTTATATGCTTTAAGATTTTGTTTTTATTGTTGTTTTATACAACAACCTTAAAATATATTCTTGTTATATATTTTCTGTTCTTGATACAGTAACTCTTGATGTTGTACAATGGATCAGGGTCAAGTTAAGAGATTGGGGGGGGGGCTACTAAGATAAAAAAAACAATTGATGAAAACTGAATGTCTCATTGAAAAACATATTTTCAACTGTGTCACTATGACAATAGGGATTTCAATTGTTTAATATAAATGTATTGTTTTGTAATTTTTGATTAACTTATTTTTACAGCTTCTTCTTTCATAAATATTTGCTTGGCCATTTAACAAAAAATTCATTGTCAGTACTTAATATTTATTACAAATATTAGAATTAGTATTTTGTATATTGTCCAATCATTGCTCATGTTTCTTTATTGCTCAGACTGTAGCTATTAAAGAAGTTCAGTTTTGAGGGCCCTCCTCTACAAAATTTTCTCTGGGTCCCCAAGTCTTTATTTCAGCCCAGTCTTGGGTGATTAAATTACAGATGAGTAATTTTCTAATTTTACTGGTTTGAATAACTATTGAATTTCGTTTTTCAGGTTACAATAGCCTTAGGGGCTATAATTGGTGTGATCATGTACAGGCTTTCCATTAAAGCTGCAATAATTATTAGTAATGACGAGAAAGTGGCAAGTGCTGCATCTGTTATTATTTCTACAACAGCAGCAATCCTGAATCTTTTTCGCATTTTATTATTTAATCAGGTGATTAATGTTAAGCATTTGTCATAACTGTTTGATTACCAATATAGGTATATTATGTGCCTTCAATTATTGCATTGGATAGTATTTTTTATTAACATGGATATATATATATAGTATTGAAGTACCTTAAAATAATTGATTACAGATTAATCATTTAGGTAATTTTTCCATGTATTACAGATTTAATTAATATCGGTGACAAAAACCATGGTGGCCTTATAAATGTGATATGTGGCATATGTTTTTCCACCATATTTAGAGATATATTTAAATTTTTGAAGCTTTTCTTTTGTCTGTTTCTGTGCACCTTTGGCATAAACATGTGGTCCCGAAAACTACTGAATTTGTTCTGTTCTAGTTATCTTTATGTCTTATTCTCAATAGCAGATAGTATCTACTCTGCCAGAGAAAGGATAGAAAGGGTCAGTGGCTGCAATGTCCTTCACTGGTCAAGTGGATGATGTCTGTATGTGTTACAGCTCAAGGATACTGTGAGAGAATGACAATATCACAAAGAAAGGACACAAGGTTTCTCATAAGATCAAAACCTGTTTACTTTGAATGTTCTACTTGGCATTGTAGTGACTAGTTCTCCATATATTCCTCTCAATGGAAGAATGCTGATGATCTATATAAAGATCCAGTGGTAAAGTGATTGTCTTATGTCTATGCAATTATTCAAGCTGTTTTTTTGCTTTGGTTTTTTATAAGGATCATTTCACATAACATCAAACATGTCTGGTCTCCTTATTTCTTGCATAGCTTAAAACACAATCATGTTTTCAAATTCAGATTACTCTGTAAACCTCCTGTTGGATCCTCCAATTGTTAAGCAGACCTATCTGATATTTGAGCAGAAATCAGTTTAAACTAGATGTATAAAGCAAAATTTGTTAAAAACAGTTATAATCAGCTCCTGGGGTATGTTTAAGTAGAAGCACCATAAAATTGAAAAATAGTTATAGTGAATATTATAAGTAGAAAGTTTATAAATTGAAAGTCAAGATTTAAATTCAATCATAAGAAAACTATCTTTTATGTTAGGGTGATAATTATGGGAAATTAGATTGATTATCTGATGCTTTGATGGGATAATAATTTTAATTCGTTCAAATATTTTATTATTAGATTAAGTTTACAGTCTTTGTGGTTGTTGTAAAACATGAGTAAAAGGTAATGAATCATGTTGTGACCTTATCGTATTTCTGTTACTACATTAAGAATCACTAATTTCCATAAATCATTTAATAATTTCATTGATGTTTAAGTTGCAAAACCTCAATCTATATTTTAATGAGAAGAATCTGGTATATACTAAAGATTTTGCCTCATAGTTATTTTTTGAAATGTAAAGTCAAAACATTGTGTAAAGTGAGAAGAATTATTTTTCTGAGCATTAAGGTCAAAGTTCGGTGGTACACAAAATCTGTTTGCCATTAGTTTAGATTAAAAGAAATTCTTAATGTCTCAAAAATAAAAATATCAAAAGCTTATGGGTAAAATCTGATGTAATAGGACCTAAGAATGGAAACTGCTATGTATCATGATAATGCCTATTTTGCATTTGGATATACTGCATTAAGTTTAGTTTATGTGATTCAGATGAAAATATCTAAAGTTTGAAAATTTTCTATATACAGTATTTTCCCACAAATAACCCTCCTGCTGGTATACCCTGCACCTGAGGAAAAAAGTGCTCTAAGAAACTTTTAGGCACGTATTACCTGCCAGAGATACAGACAAATTTTGGAAGACAAAAAAAAATTAAAGAATTCTTTTACATAATAAAACCTTCAATAAACAGAGATTCTGGATTAGACATTAGTAACCTGTGGCTACTGTTGCTTAAATCTACAGGAAGTCTTTTCACCAATCAGAAACAGGGAAAAGTCATTCAATCAGAACATGTCTTCCACAATCCACCAGAATACTATAAAGACTGACAAAATCATACACACACTGACCTAAAGATGAAAGGCAGTAGACTTTCCAAATGTTGTCCTCTATACTTGTGTTTCTACAACAGGCAGTTGCCATCCATTCAACTAAATTCACCATGTTGGCTGTTGAATTTTATATCTTTTTATGAATTCGTCTAGATGATTATAAATCACTATAAAAATTACTGGTGAAGTCAATCACAGGTTAAAGGTTATGGTGACACTAGGGGACACACTGAAAGTAAAACCTACTCATCTTGGAATATGTGAGCAAGTAATTAAGTCACAATGGTAATCTATTCAAATATTTATAAATACAGTCAAAAGTGTATAAATATGAATTTTGACCAGAGAATAACTGGGATTGCTAACAGACTTACCGGCCTATTGATGAATCTCTTCACATGTTAAACATGAACAAGAACAACATAAATAAATATTTGGAATAGAAAATTGGCGATTTCAGGCTTAAAAACAAAAAAAATACTGTATTACTCGCACACGAGCACACCCTGTAATTGGCATTTTTTAAAATTAATTTAACACATAGCCCATGGGTTATTTGCGTGAAAATATGGTAACATGACAAGAAACAATTCTTTTCATAACTGTGTATATTATAAGTTAAATTAGTGTGTGGATGATCATGTGAGTATGATGCATAGGATAAATATCTAGAGTTTGAATTATCATGTATAAATGTATTTGGAAAACACTTTTTTTCAGAGCTACATAGATTGTAAATTAAACTAATATATGTATAATTACACAAGTAAATAATGAAGTACACTCTACAAATAGTCAAAGTGTAATGAACAAAACTCGACAAAACGAAATATTAATTTTACTTATTTAAACAGTGTATGTTACCATATATAATGACAAATTCAATACACAATCATATTGTCAGTTTTTATTTGCACATACAATTTCAATGTTTTGTGAACAGATATGTGTGGAAAACAGCCGTTTACATAGATTGTAAGTTAAACTAGTGTATGGATAATCATGAAGTATGCCACACAAGTATTCAAACAGCATTAGCCAACATGTAACAATTAATTTTACAAATTCAAACATTATGTTCTTCATTTATTAAATGGATATTAAAATGAAATTATATTAGAAATTTGACTGTAAAGATAATTTAAAACTAATATTGTGTCAGAAAATTTTGCATTCAAATTCAAACAAAGTTCATTATGATATAATTATAGCTTAGGAAACATTGAAATCCAATTGCTGGGGCACTGTATAGTGGCATTCTACATGATATGGCCAGGTGGTTAGGGCATTTGACTCGCAATCTGAAAATCTTGGGTTCAAATTCCCATCCCACCAAACATGCTTGCCCTTTCAGCCATGGGGCTGTTATAATGTGACAGCCAGTCCCACTATTCGTTGGTAAAAGAGTAGCCCAAGAGTGGGTGGTGATGACTAGCTGCCTTCCCTCTAGTCTTTCACTGCTAAATTAGGGATGGCTAGTGCAGATAGCCCTCATGCAGCTTTGCACAAAATTCAAAACAAACCAATCTACATGACACAACTTGACATCTATGTTCAGACAGTTAGTTTGCATGCAATCTGCATAAAATATCTGCCCACATTACTGATGATGTTTCATATAGATGATCTTCTTTCTCCCCTAGTTAGAAATTTTGGAAGTATTTAGTCTAGTGTTTTCCAAACTTTTGTCATCCCCCCCCCCCACTCCCCTTTAATATATACAGATTCTTGTGTACCCCCATCTACCTTTTTTTAATGAGTGATAAAGCAAGTTAATTGATGAGAAATAATACACGGATAAAAAAAGTGCTATTTGTGTTGTAGTAATTAGTTACTATTTTCATTTTTAAAAATATTTTAAGATGCTTAATTTTGCATTATTTACTCTACTCTAATTGCTGTGCCCCTCATCTGGGGGGCATGACCCACACTTTGGGAAATGTCTATTTTGTCCATTGTGGCAAACTTTGGCACTATCCACCCTTGGACGCTATTCTGTGGTACTATGGTGTCATAGGTCAAGTGACCCCATAAGCCAATCAGTGAGCATTCAGATGTACAATGGGCTGTATAATTGTATGAGGCTGTAACCTTGAAATATCACCTAAACAATCATTGTAGGGTACTTCTGTTGACATCTTTGAATGTGCAGTATTGCAACAACACCTTCCATGGCCAGAACAGGTATTATTTACTCAAGAGTAATAAAAACAGCAAGAAAGAAGTCAACATTAATAGCTTTCTCGTGAAACCTGGATACATACAGAATAAATATTGTTATTGTTGCTGTTTTATTGCAAAACTACATAGTGGGCTATCTATGCTGTTTCCACTGAGGGACACAGAACAAATTATAAATTCAGTATAAATACTATAATATTACAAGAAGATAGAAACACTTGATATTTTCATATTGCACATAACCACTGGTAACAGGAAGGTAAGTTTTAACTAAAAACCATAGTTTTTTTGAGAAGTTTTCATATAATATAGTGCCATCTAGTGTACTTTTATGTACATGGTTTATACTTTTGTTTAGATAGCATTTTGATTTTTATTTCCAACTTATACTGTGATTACAGTCGCTTAGGGGAAGTAATTTGATTTTTGTTTCCTTTACCTCCCCTTGTAGTATTCCGAAAGCTTTAGATGGGCTTGGCACCCAAGCATTTTACTGACTTACATCTGTGGTTTTACTTCACTGAAGTATTTTCAGGTCAAATTTATTTCTCTTAAAACAAGATAGGCCTATAGAATAACAAGAGATTCAACAAAGATATTTATTAGAAAGTAATTCTGAATATTCTGAGAGTAAATGGGTTCATGAGAAAGAAATAAAGAAACTGGACATGATTATACAACAATACAATGAACAGACTTTATTTAAATACAAACACAGTGTTTGTATTTGTTTTATACAACAAACACAGTGTACGTATTTGTTTGACACAACAAACACTTGTTTTACTGAATTTATAATACTTTCTCTACAGACCGATTAAACTTCACATTACTTAGTTAAATCAGTAATATCAGACCTATGCAGGGCAACTAGCAGTACCCACATGACTAATCATACCCATTAAAAAATAAGGGACATTGTAACCTTGAGATATCATCTGACCTACCATTGAAGAAAACTTTCCTTTCATACACAAGATACAGCTTTTTCTATGTCATTGTCTTGTTTATTTGGGGATGTTCTTCAATTCTCTTCTCAGCAAGGTTCAGCCTTCTCCACTTCATTTGAGGGACATGGAGCAATTGGTTTCCACTGCTCTATCCTCTCCTTTTCTCCCTATGTGGGAGATTATATCTGTTTTTGGGTCTTTGGTTTTATGGGATCCCTTATCTCCTTGGATTGTATTCACATATGTGGTATGCAGTAGATTCTGCATGATCAATGGAACTTCTCATGGGATCTCTTGTTCTCCCTCATTCATCTTCCTCTTTCTCTACACACTAATTTCACTTGATGTCTCAACAGAACCACTATCACAGAAGGTGTTTCTTTTCATCCTTTTCATCTGGTTCTCCATCTTTTTACAGATGATGAGATGGGGTACTTGGTCTCACCCTCTCTCTTTCTATGCCAATGACCTTTTCTTCTGGGTTCATTCCCAACAAGTATGACTGATGGCTTCATGTACTGGATGTCCTGAATCTAGTTGTAGATCATCTCTTGAGAAACAACAAACTTTCTCCTATGGAGTGGTCCCTCAATCCTTAGGTTTTGCAGTGGCTTTTTTCTCATTGATGCCTTTGACATGTATCACAATGCCAAACTTCCCCTTTTCTGGTCTCCTGTTCTGCATCCGTTAGTTCTGACTGGATACATTCCATCAGGAATGGTCTAAACTCTTTCTTTCTGCTTACTCCCCTATTCACCTCCTCCCTCATGTTCTCTCCTTCATATAGGACACCCCTTGTTGGGTTCTTCTTGTGGTTCCATTTTGGATATCTCCTCTTTTGAGCCTTCTACAGTCCTTTCCTCCTCTTCCTTTATCTCATACTCTTCTCCTTCAGTCTCATTCCTCTTTCTTCCATCCAGCTGTGTCATCACTTTGACTTCATGTGGGAGATTTGTCCAGTCCCTTGCAAAACATTCAGGACTATCTTTGCATGTAGCCTTCCTTTCATTGTTCAGTCTGGCATATAGACAACTCTTCACACTTTTGTTGCACATTATCCTCATCATCTAGCCATTTCTTTTTCATCAGGCTGCCTCTGGTCACCATTCTACACACTTCTTACTGGCTGTGACCGGTTTAGTTCTTTTTCTCCTATCTTCCCAGGGTCCTCCATGCCTCACTGGCTCCTGCTCAGTGACAAATGGTGCCTGCCAGGGTGTACTTATCCAAAATTTGTACAGTGTAAGGCTATCAAGGCCTGAAATAGTGCTTGTTTATGAAATGAAGTGTTCCACAAGACTGTTAGAGGTATCTTTGTGGTGCTCATTCTCTTAAACAATACCTGACCCAGGTCATACCCACTGATGTACTATCATGAGTAAAGCAGGCAGGGGATTCCTGCCTCTTCTTCATACCTATTTTAAAACTCAGAGCTGGCCTACATTAAAAAAAAAGGGTTTTTCATGGTCACCTGTTGCACTTTTTTATGATACTGTGCTCCTTGGGGCTCCCTAATGTGCTTTCACTCCCCATTTTCTGCTAGTGAAGCACAGGAATTCTTACAGCTCACCAATTTATAGCCACAGCGGTGATGGACCATGGAGGATTCCTTCCAAGTGTGACCAATTTCACTCATTAGAGTGTAGAGCAGTGGTGTTCTGTTGATGTAGTACAGTTCACCCATCTGGGTGGTCTGGTGTTTGTTTGGTGCAAGATTAGCCAACTTATGTCTTCACTCAATTGCAGTTTGGATTATATATTCCCATTTTGCTTCACTGGACATGAATTGAAGAGAGAACAGACCCTTCTCCTACCCTGGACCAAATGATTATTTCCAATGCTGCATGGTTTTGGACTAGAGTTGACCCATCAAGTACAGTCTGATATGCTCTAGCCACACTACACAAATAGTGGTAGAACAAGGTGCAATCTCCCATGGGTATTCCCATTTACTGTTCCATGGTAAAGGGTGTCACACTCATGGGTTCCCTTTGGGTGGATCCCGAAGGTGATTCATCTAGGTAAAGTTTGCACCAGTAAATCCGCCACTTTAATGTGAATTTCTAACTATATGTGAGCAAAGGCTACATATCATCTCAGAAGTTGGAATTTTTCTGCACTGCAAATGTATTTCCGAAAGATGCTTATTTGCATGCAACAGTACAGCAATATCACATGTAAAAACAATCTCAAGGCTAGTGGTGAGTTAAAGCATTTGCTTATAGAGGGCAATACTGAATCAGGAAAGCTATATGTGAGAGGAGGTTTTTGTCAGAAATACATTTTGAGTGTAGGAAAATGTTAACCTCCTTTTCTTCTTTTTGGGCATGTATCTTTGTTGTAATTTTTTTCTTTCTAACTTTCCAGTGATATTTTGTTCATTAAATTGATGTTTCTCTATCTCATCTTTCATCTCACTTGTTCTGGCAATATCTTGTTCAATAAAGTGCAATTTCTGTATCTTTCATCATTGACACAGAAATTATTTTTGACCTTTATTCATGGCCTTGCCATCTTAGTTTTTTTTTTTGTCTGAGAGTTTCTTTGGTAACAACAACCAGAATTACATTGGAAGGTCTTCAAGTTGAAAATCTGAAATCCTGTACACATCTTCACTTTGAGTTGTATCTCTCTTTACTTATATCATTAATTGTTTTTTCAATAACTACCCCTTTTTTTCCTGACACTTTATCAACAGTTATGTTTATAAAGCAAAATGCTATTTAATTGATTTGTACAAGGTTTATTTTATTGGACACATCATTTTTTTATATGAATTAGGTTCTTGTGGATGGATATATGATTTTAAATGGGAAAAATACTATGGCTAATGCTGTTTTATAGAAGTTTGAAAGGCACATCATTAATTACATTAGCTTGTCACATCGATGAGAGTTAGCACATCATACAAATATTCCCCATTAAACAAGGGAGAATAGCTAATAGTTTTGATGGATATAAGTATTCATTTTAATATGTTTTGAAATAAAATTTGAATTTGTAAAAGGATAATTATATCTTAGGTTCTCTCTCCTTTTTGGTAATTGTTTTCATTTCTGTAATTGAGGATGTTTTTATAATTTTTCTTCATTGGAGTCTTTTTTTTTATTCCAGATGTATCAAAGAATAGCTATTTACTTGACTGAATTAGGTGAGTTTGTATGTTAGTAGCCTAAGCAATATATATTGGATTGAATACTTCATATTAATAAAAACTACTCACTCCTCCTGAAGATTTTTTTATTTTATAAAGTTTTTAACTGTACACTGTCTTCAGTGTAATGTTGCAAGTACAACCTAAGTTCTTCTGTTTTGATACCAGACATTTTAAATTCCATCAAAAAAAAGTAGTAGTGATTTATGACAGCAAACAGTGTAATGGTGGATATTTTTGAAATGGTGATAAGCTTTGTCCCAACCACTATTATAAGTATATTTACTTAAAATACTGGCAATACATTTTGTAGAAATTACAGGTTCTGCTAATTCAGAGTTATTTACATAAAATAGATATGAACACAGAGACAGTATTTATACTACAAAAACTTCTCTTAAAATCACAACAAACAATATTATCACTGGGTGGAGGATACTGTAAAAAATACTTGGTGAAAATAATTTGACATCTATTCCACATAATAATAACTAGTTAATGAGTTGACTGTGAAATAGGCAGCAACTGCCTATTAGAGAAATACTTGTAGAAGTATATTGTTGACTGTACAATCTGAAAGTCTTCTGACTTTCAAAATGTCATCCTTTACATTTGAGCTGCATAAATATTAGGTCATCAAGAAATTAATGTCGCTTTTTTTTGATGAAAAACCTAAACAACTCATATATCAAAACAAAAAATTTATTAAATGAAATAGTCTCTATTCTTATGATGCATTTCTATCTTACAATCACATTGTTAATGCTGTGATTAAAGAAATCACTTGGCTTTGAAGCAAAAAACATGTTGTTGTTCTCTTTAACGCCTTCCACATTTGTATACGTTTTCCCATTAAGGTGGTGTTGCAGTGAACGAAAAAGATGGTAATCTGATGGTGCCATATCTGAAGAATATGGTGGGTGGGGGAGAACTTCCCAACCCAACTCCATAATCTTGAGTTGCTTCAAACGTGCCATCACAGCTTTTAAGGCTAAAGTCACATGAACGAAATTTGCTGAATCATTGTTGACACTTACGAACATTCAAAACATTTCTATAAACTTTTTGATATTCTTTATGGCTACAGAGGCATTGTTTCCCTTCTTGTGTTCAAACAGCATTACATGCCGAATGTGTGTCTCGTTGTGTGCCATAACTATAAGGGATTAGAGTATAATAAACTTTACACATTATATAGGCTACACTAACATGATATTTAGGCAGTTCGTTTAACTATAATATATATTGTACATTTATTGGGGGGTGGTTAATGAAAGTGTTCCAAAACGTGACATTAATTTCTTGATGACCTAATAGATTGTATAGTCATCAATATATTTCTACAAGTGTTTCTCTAATGGGCATTTACCACCCATTTCACAGTCAACTCAGTATGAATTCTCTGTTGGTTAGTTTACTTCTTTTATAATGTATACTACAGGCTACATTTACTTTAACACAAGTTGTAGGCCTATGTTCACAAACAACATTTTCATTTCCAAAATAATCTGTGATACTAATGTTACCTACTTCTAATTAATAAATGTATAATTTGCTTAAAGAATTTCTTTGCAAAATTTCAAATTGATTTTGAAGAAGAAAAATTTAAGTTGTGCTTGTAACATTGCACTGAAGATGGTGTACAGTTAAAAACTTTGTAAAATAGAAATTTCTTTTGGAGAACTGAGTAGATTTTTTATCAGTATGAAATATTGAATTTCAGTTGAGTAACTGAATAGATGCAATAACTCCCTCCATCTAACACTGAACTGAAACACTCAATGAATACTGGTTGAATCTTCACACATTGATTACTTGTATTTTTAATGTACTCTCAAATTTCTCCAAATTCTACAAAATTTCTATATCTTAACATTGTCATGAATTTTTTAGGTATTGTAAATTACTGCATTGAAAATATAGCTTACAACAATAATATAAACACACAAGTAACTCATTTACAAAAATGAGTATTCTTATGGAAGAAGGCTCATTCATTAATTAAGTTCAGACACTTCTCATTTAACAGTATCTTTTAACAGTCTTAATTTTATTTTAGATGTGATATAACTTTTAAAAGTAACTTCCTTAAGAATCAAGCCATGTTCTGTGGTCAAATGGGAGGAGTAATTTTTAGATTAGGCTAGTGCAGAGGTTCTAGCAATGACTTTTAGACTGTAATAGACAAACTACATTATGGAAACAAGTTTAGGCTTTGTCTCACTGTCATAACAAAATAACTTATTTGCACTTGTTAGCAGGTTACATATTGTTGACTTGAAGAATGTGTATGTGAAGACTAATTACAGAGTTAATTGATGTGGAGAAAAAGAATGTTATATATGTAGATAAACAAATACACATTAAAAAGTAACATTCCAACTGTTTATTAGCAACAGTCTCAGTATAATATATGTTTTCTAATGACTATAAAGTCTGTCTACTTATTATTGTAGTCTTCAATTCATCTTACTGGAGAATAAAATCTGTTCCTTATTCACATTTCTAAGGACTATCTTCAGCTGAGCCACTTTTGGGCTTGAACTAAGGCTACCTAATTAACTTAGCCAAGCAACTTTATATTCTTTCTCACGGAGTCTTCACTATTGATATTGTAGACAGATAGTTTTAATTAAATCAAGCCTAATTCAGCTCTTAAAGTGTGACACTTTTTTCTGCAGGAGTTCTGTTTGATAGCCTTGGTAATGAATTATTGTAATATAGTGCAATTTTTACTGCATAGCTCTTTGCATAGTACATAAATGTCATTATTCTTCTATTCTCTCTACATGCTTTCCCTTGTCCATCAAATGAGTACAAATGACTTCTGAGGACCCATTTCAGCAAGTCAGAGGTATAGTATTCCATGGGAGATGTCTCTGATTGACATAGCATAAGTAAACGCATGTGTTTACATGGATGTGTGACTGTTGCTTCATTTTAATGAAGTCATACCTTATTGACAACCAACTTGTGTTTCTTTATAGTATAGTGGTGTCAGAATGTTAGCCTGTTAGTATATGCAGCTCATTTTGTCATTTTTTTTTCAATTCTTTGAATGTAGTCTTTACTATGTGTTATGCAACCATAATAAATCCCTTGGAAAACTTTTGAAACATGCTCTGTCCCATATTTAAAATGTTGTATCACCAGCATGATAATCATAGGTTATCCAGACTTTGTTTCAGAGACATTTGAGTAAACATGTTTCATCCAATGTGAATATGTATTTAATTTGTCACAGTCCAGATACCGCTTATATGTGTACTCACATGACTTGACATTTCTTTTAGTTTATTATTGCCAACTATTACTTTCTCTGGATTTATTTAGCTATAACAAGTTTCATTACTACTATATTATTTTCATTTATGTTTGAAATTTTTATGGGCTGCTAGTGCTATGTCTTCTTCAGGCACATTACTCATATAGCTATTTATATCTGCATGATTTGTCCACTTCAACTTTTTCAATTAAATATTTTCGTTTTGCTTTAAGTTCTTTACTTTAACTTCAAGAAAAAAATCAGGTGTCTCACAGGTACATGCTTTAATTGCCTGTCCTTTGTGGATGCTCTGTTATGTTCTAGTGTAGTCATCAGAGATGTCCTTATCATTATGCATTTGTCTAGATATGTTTGTTTAAAATTTGGTGCTTTATTTTCAGCTACATGTTTTGTGCCTCTATAATTTTTGTAAAACTATGCTTAATATTCTTTCTTTCCTTATTAATACTAGCTCTCTTTTTCTTATACCATACAACTAAAATTTACTACCATTTTGACTTTTCGTTTTTAGTGCTGCTGTAGTTGAAATTCTGATTTTAAGCCTTACTGTTTTGCTAACTAAACATGGATTCATATACTGATTCATGTATTTGGATGCATAGCAGTATTGGGTTTAACAAATCACAATTCTTTTAGATTAGCACAAGAAACTGAAATTACTACTACTATTAATCTTTGATATCTCTCATCCAACTAATGAGCTGGTGCTGAATAATTATGTTACCTGATCTTTTTACATGGTTTGGTGTATGAAATAAATGGCTTTTAGTATGTTTATCTAATTGTCATTGACACTAATTAAAAGCCAGCAACCTAGTAGTCCTTGTATGGACCAGTGTACATTTGATTTCTTGATCATGCTTTTATATTTGTATGCATGCATTATAATTTATACTCACAAACCACTGCAAGAAATTCAGTGTCTAAAACTTCTGATAGGAAGTGAATAAGAAGGACATATAATGTTCTGGGATCACTGGGTTTAATTTGAATACTAATTGTGATTTTCATGTAAATATAATTAACAGGCAAAATATAGAAATAAAGTTTTTCAGGTTATTTTTAGAAAGAAGTGAGTGGGATAGGGTGTGCTTGAAATATACTGACATGTTACAGTATATAATTAAGAAGATGCTTATGTTATTTGTATGTTGTACAGGAAATATTTCTAAAAAATTAGAAATTATTGTACAAAATTTATCAGAATGTTTAAGTTACACATTAGAGCAGATGTTAATGGATTTTATTTCTTGTATAATTTACTCAAGTAATTTTAATTGTAATGAATCTGCATTGCATACATGAAAGTTATGTTGAATTCTTATTGCAAGTAAGTTATGATTTTGAAAATATTTGTTTATATAATGCCATATTGTAGACATTATCTAACACCTGATGAACATTATTGTTTAACCTGAATGGATAAAACATAATTGTTTCAAATTTTCTAGAAATGTATCGAACACAGACAGAATACAACAACAGCTTAACTTTTAAGATGTTCCTGTTACAATTTGTCAACTATTACTCTTCCATTTTTTATATAGCATTTTTCAAAGGAAGGCAAGTAATTTTAATATTTCATATTTGAGAATTTTCAGTTTTTAAATCATATTTTCTAGTAAACTGATACCTATAAGAAATATTGAAACTGTATGAGAACATATTTGTTTAATGAAATTAGATGAGTGTTTTCCTAAATGGGCACAAAAAACAATGAAATACATATAGTTGATAACAACAAAATAAAAAAAAATTGTTAATAATTTTATGTAGTTTTATTTAGTCCATATTGAACAAATAAAATAAATCTGTAGAGATGAGCTGAAAAAAAAAGTTATGCATATTAGCACAACAGGTTCTATGTTAATTGTGTGTAAAATGCACCATTAAAAAGGGAAGGTGATTGTAGAGACTTTATCCATTCATAACACCTAGACATTGATATAATAGTAAAAAATTGTTTTTCTAGGGCATCAGCAAGATTCATTGTTTTTGTTATGATCAAAGAAGGCTTTAATATCAAAATATGTAACAACCAATTAGAACATTTGTGCTTTCTGTACAATATTGATTTTATTTTTTAATAACATCAGTTTTATAATTTATAGTCTTTAGATGAATATTAAACTCTTTGGATTGGCATAATAAATTTTGAATAATCCTTATGTTACCAGTTTTACCTATAAAACTAAAAGTTAAAGAGTCTGTAAGCATTAAGTGGTAAAGGGGTAAGCCTTAATATTTCCTATGATACATTGCTTAGTCACCAATAAAAAAATATCGGAAAATTCAATATAAAAATTTTCACCTTTTATTTTCTTAGTGTATATGATTAAGATATTCAGTCTTTTAAATAATTGAGACTACCCATATCATTTGCAGGAAATACTTTCTATTACGGTCACATTTTGACCATACTTTAGCAGACTGCCAATGGCAGCAGTAGGAGGTCAAAACATTGAAATACAAAGGTATTTCCTGTCAGTGAAATGAGCATTCTCATTAATTAAAAGTTAATTTCTCTGGACTATGAAAAGTAAGTTATATTCAGTGATAGTTTTGGTTGTTTTATGGAACTTGATCAGTAATCACTTTAGTGGCAGTCAGTAATATGGCAAGAATAAGAATTTACACAGATGGGTTATTTGTGAGTTTTTCCAATCAAGATAAATGCACGAATCATTTGTAAAAAAAATAAAACAGTGTCTAAAATATAACCAAAATTGTCAATAGAAAGAATGAAGAGTGAGTCATAACAGAAAAAATTGTTGGAAAAAAAAAACAGGTTAATTATGAATGTTTTTTTTTCCCACATTCCTCTTAATTTGCTATTTGTGGCTCAAAATTGGAAGTGGAGAAAGTAGTATTTCATATACATATCTTTTGTCTCCCACAAATAAATTTGAAATCTTATTTTTTACACACACACTCTAATTTGAAACTGCAATTGGACAAATTAAGAGGAATGTGGAAAAAAAATCTCAAGTTAAATTATTTCTGTAACAATTATACTGGACAACAAAAATTTGCTACTGGAGAAAACTCGAGTGATTTTTGGGTAATTTGATGGTGCTTATATCAAAAATGTAGCCAGAATTTGTCCATCACTTCTAGACTTTTAGTTATTGTAATATCTCAATATTTTATCAGCTCTAGGTGAAATACCTTGCAATTGACTCAGTACAATAGATTTATGCTGTGAAATTAGATTTATTTGGACAGTTTAATAGGTAAAAGGCACACATTATTTATAATTTCAAATACTGAATGGATTGTATTGGTGTAAAATTTCAAATATATTGTTCGTATATGCTATTTGTTATCAATATAATTCTAGTGAATTGCAACACTTTTGATTCATTACCACACTCATCTACTCTGCCCAGGAATCACGAAACCCTCACATGCTCATTTTTGCTAGAACATTCAAGAAGTCCCTCGACTGATCATAAAAGGGGTGGAGACAGATGTCTCTCTCTCAGTTGCCTCTGAGTCACTTTGCCTCTCTTTGCACACAGTCAAAACAAAGTTCAGTCTTCTTCCTCACATCATACCTGCAATATAATCAGATTCTGAAAAAACGTATTTTTTAAAATCTTTTAAACTCTTGTTCTGTAAACATAAATTATTTTATATTTGGGTCTAAAATTGGTGGCCAAGAAAAACATTGGGCTCCATATGTGTGTTGTACTGTTTGCCAATCTGTGGTTGAATAAGAAGACAGCAAGTATGCCATTTGCAGTTTTCATGATATGGCATGAGCTCAAAAATCATCTAACTGACTTATTTTTGCATGACTAATGTTTCTGGATATTCAGGCAAAACTAAACAATACATTAAATATCCAGATGTTGCATCTGCAATAATACCAGTACTTCATAGGGATGGTTTTCCATTGGCACATCCACCAGCAAATTGGGAAATGGAAGAGTTATCCTACGATTAAAACAATACATTATCTTCATCCTCTTCATCTATTAATTCTATTTCTGTGGTATCTCAACTTAAACTACCTCATTTGATCACACAACAAGTTCTAAGTGATCTGATTCATGACTTGTCTCTATTAAAGCAGCCTGGGATCTTCTTGGCTCTCGTTTACAGCAGTGGAAATTATTAATTCCAGGAACAAGAGTTTCAATTTACCGAAGTCACCATCAAAGTCTTGCTTTTCACAACAGCATGCAAGATACTTTGTGTTTCTACACTAATGGAGGAATTAGGCACTGAACATCATCCTCAAGAATGGACACTTTTTATTGACTTATCTAAAGTTAGTCTGAAAGCTGTACTTTTGCATAATGGGAACACTAAGCCATCAATTCCTGTTGGTCATGTTGTGAACATGAAAGAAACTTATCAAAGCATGCATATTATACATTCCTAAATGCAATTTTCAATGAATAAATAAAGTTATTGAAGAAAAAGTTATTTTCACAATATGTAAGAACTAGCAGAGACCCGCAAAACATTTCCGGCCAAATTAGTATATTTATCGTAACAGTACTTCTTTAAATATAACGTTTCTAGCACAATACAAACGAATTGTAATCAAAGACAACGAAATGTATAAATTCACTTGTAAGTAGGCCCGTACTTTTTAAAACTTTAACTTATGTTCGATAAAGAGATAAATTAACACTGTAACCTGTGTACGTTTTTTGTTACTTTAGTTTAGTTAGGGACAAAAACTTTATTGTACTTAATATTATCGATAAATTAACTTATAATGTTATTCTATGACCTAACATCAAACCTTTATGTACAAAATGGTTAGTAAAGTATATTTACATTCCCCTTTTGTTGTTACTTCTTGTTTTATACAGCAATTGTAGTGACTTGATCACTGATCTTTGCAGCTCTCTACCGCAGGCAGACTGTTTGTCATTGAGTGAATAATGTGCATGCACAGTTTTTCTCGGAGAAACATTCTAACTACACATGCTCATGCAGCAGGTTCTCAGTCAGAAAGCGTAACGGTTGTATATATAAACAAGCAGAATAATAGTATAAATTTTTTGTATAAATCTATCATAATTCGAAAACTAGAGGTGATCAATAATTTTCAACATGATTTTTTAAGATCAGCATTGTCAAATCACTCAGAAACAGTTGCTTTTATTTCTGTTAGCCGAGAAAATTTGTTTTTCGTTGCCCTATTGGTTTTCCAATATTTCACTAGCTTTTGGCATTTAAATCAAGAACATCAAAAATAATTTTAAGTAGACTTAGAATGGCAAGTTACAACCATTGATACATTGTCAAGTTTGAGTGAACTTATTTGTAAGGAGGAATTGCTTTGGAAAGTGTTCTGATCTGTACTCTGTTGAAGAGCACTGTCAAACTGATAGTAAATCATGCAAAGTGAAGATTAAATTAGCATGCATTATTTACACTAAACATATTTTTGGAATTGGCTGTTAGGTTTGTGTAAAAAATTCTATAAATCCAGGAAATTCCCTAATCACAAGGATGAAGCCAGAAGCAGTATGCATCTGTTTTACTGATGATTTTCATAAATGTAATTGTATTCCCATCCTTTATATGAGTAAATCAGTAAATTCTGTTTGTTAGATTTTAAAAGTGTCATGGTGATTGTTTTATATTTGATCATGTTAATTTTTTTTCTAAGTGAATAAAGAAGTCTTGTTAGTTTTGAAACTAGATTTTATAAACATTTAAGGTTTATGTTTTAAGCCTGTATTGCATTCCAGAAATTTCAGTTCATGTATTGTATAATGCACTTTGTTTTTAATTTAAATAGATAATGTGATCTGACTGTTTGTCAACAAAATGATATAAAATCTTAAGGTTTATGTTTAATCTTTTATTATGTTATATATTTTATATGTTACAAAAACTTCTAAGTACTTTCTGCAGTACTTCTTAGATTTACAGGTGTCCTGCTTGCTGCATTTTTGTTTTGATGGTTTTAAATTTTGATATTTTAGGTTTTTAAAAAATCCTGGACCTAACAATGAATTTTTTGGATTTCAAAAAGAAGATGTGAGTACTTTGTTTTAAGCTTAAAATATTGTTTTATTATATCAGAAATAAGATTATATAGCTATAGCTCCATAAACTAATAATCTTAAGATATATTTCTCAGTTATATAACACAGTAGTGATAATAAGTTATCATCTATGTTTATTACATTCACATTGTTGTAAGTTATAAAAATTTGGAAAATAATTCATGTTTCAACAATAGAATCCTAACATTTTATCCAACATATAACATTTTCTTACAGAAAATTCAGAAAAAACTTTTAGAATTAATGGATATTTTATGTTGACAAAGCAGCTCAGTTTTTGTTATGTTAGGTTTAATCAGAAGAATGATAGAATAAGTGAAAAGTTCCTACAGTAAGTGTTGAGTATTCAGTAACTAAAAGGAAATCTCCAATAAAGACGAAGTATTTGGTTAGAGTTTTTGTGATATGTTTATAACTAAGATAAGAAGCTTTATTAACTGTCTCCCCTATTACAGTTAAGTTGCCATGTATATAACTACAAATAGCTGTATGTTGATTGTAAATTACAAAAGGTCTGTAGTTTGATATCTTATTTATGGTTAAATATTTATTGAAGGTACAATTGGAAAAAGCATCCTTACTTTAACAAAATGAAAGGAAACATGTTGCAAAATTCAAACGTGTAAATTTTCAGAAACAAAGTAAATACTTGCTAACCTGTAAAGATATTTTTTAAGTTAAAGCTTGTGAAAATTTTAGTACATGTTGTGTAGTTTATTTATTGTTGCCATGTGAAATGTGAAATTGAGGCTTGATAAATGCTAAGTTTCAACTTGGATTATTCATTAGAAACTTGTATTATAATATCAAGAAAATTAAAATTTCATATCTTTTCAGTCATATAAGGTACTTCTCTGTAACTTTTATGGTAGTTTTAATTTATCCTCTTAAAACTTGCATTTTCATTTAATATCTTAAGATAAAATACTTCTTAACTTTTATTATTTATTTTAAATATTGTTTTAAATGTTTTGGAAGATTTTCATGATTATTTCTGTTCTGGATTCCAGATAGATTGGATATTATTTTGTCTCCTACAGTCACATTTTACATTATGTGAGTTTTATTAGCAATGTAACATCCTCATTTTAAGTTGACTTTCTTCTATATGTAAACTTATGTGCTTCATAAGTACATATTTGTGAAATTAACAGTTTTAATGTTTTGTTAAAGATTTACATATTTTTAACATACAAAGGACAACAGTATTACCATTTTCTTTTGTGTTCCAATACTCGTTTTTCAGTAACTATTTAGATAATCCTTTTATTTAAGTAATTATTATAAATGTGCAATAACTTTAACACTAATGATTATAAATTTTGCATTATTTTCAATGTAAGTGTTTGTAAGTATTTGAAATATAGTGAATTGTGAATAGTTTTAAAAACATCTGTATGGAAAGGCTGATTTTTCAAAATATTTTTAATTCATTTTTTTATAGTGTGGTATTAGAGGTTGTTTCATTGAGCTTTCTTTGCAATTGATCATTATTATGGTGGGAAAACAGGCTGTTAATGCATTTGTTGAAATGGGAATTCCGTAAGTATGTTGTTTGATTTTTATTCATTCATAACTATTTGTCAATTGATACTACAGTGTGCTTAAACGTTTTTCAAAATAGCTGAGCCAATAGTATGCAGATACTTCATGTCTCATTTTCCTGTAATATATATTTCATATCTGCAAGTGTTATGAATTTTTTCTAAGTTTTCATCTGGAATAGATTAACTTTGGTTGTGTTCATGTGATAAATTTAGCCAGTATTAATTTTTATAGATTGTTTGGTCAGTGAACTCTTATACTGTTTCATGTGATGGTCGCATTGTATTGTTTATTACCATGTACATACAGGACTACCTTGTGTCTGTTGCATGGAGCAGAGATATTTCTGCATCCTATTAACTGTTTTCTGATTGGTCAGGTACAGAGAGAATGTATATTGTGAATACAGTTTTGGTGCTTTTGTACCTGAGCTGTTTTGACTTTTGTGGAAGCAGGATTTGTGTCTGACAAGACCTGTTAGTGAAATCTCTTATGTGTCCTTGCTGCTAATCAAGTAATTACTTTCAGTTGAAAGCTGTTTAATTACTTCCATTTATTTACATCTTCATTTGCAGTTGTCTTACTATTTGATGAATAGTTTGTTACTTTCACTTCATCTTCAATAAATAAGGCTAGGTTGAGTTCTGAGGTTACCATGCAGAGATTATACACATTGTGTATAATATGTTGCTAGATAATGTTTTTTCCCAAATAAATACCATACTACAGCTTCCTACAGAAAGAAACAACCTTGATATTTGGGTATTCTGTATCAGTTGTTATTTAGATTCAGTAGAAGCTGTAACTGGTGATTAAGGTATAATACTAAACACCAAAACAGAGTTAGTTAAATCTATCATTATGATCAATCATTCAATATGGTTTTAAATACATTCAGTGTGTTATTTAAGTAGCCTATATATAACAAAAAATATAATTTTTTTATTGTGCAGTTGATATAGATGTAGAAATGAAATTTCAGCTAAATTTTGTTTAATGTTTCTTAGATGGCTGTTCTGGGTTCATAAGAGGTGGAAAATGCGTAAGAAAGAAAAATATATGAAGAGAAAGCAAGCTGTAGTACAGTGGGAAAATGACTATAGTTTAGCAGCATGGAGACCAAATGGACTTTTCTATGAATATCTTGAAATGGGTAAGTGAACTGTTTTTTACATGATATTCTGAATGTATGACTTTTTAATTGTTTTAGGGATCAAGGTGCTTCACATCTGATTATCACTTGTTTCATTGCCAAGAGAATAATATTTACTAGTTTATAAGTGTGATATCCAGATATCACATTGCCCAAAATTTTTACTAGAGTTCCAGTTCAGAACCTAATAAATCCTATCTAATTACATCAACTGTGAAATTCGCCTTAAGTCTAGGATGGTATATATTGTCTTATAGCCAACACACCTGTATGTGAAGCTGGCTGTCACATGGGGTTCAAAATATTGCCGAAATCATAGAAATTTGTGTGTTTTGTCAATTGTAGAGAGAGAGTGTTATTCTGAGAGCGATTTGATTTCATTTGGAAGTTTTATTTCAACTCGGAAGGAGTCAAAACATAATGTGAAATTATGTCAGCATTTTTGTCTGTTAGGAGTAGTGTTTTAAATGCTGTCTGTGTGCATGTAATTAATGACTTTCAACTAACAATTCAGAATCATTTCAGCTTGATACATTTTCTTTCACATTTTTTTTGTGGTATATAAAGATGAAATTGAATTAAGTTTAGAACTATATTGGATTGGTCTACTAGATAACAAGAGATTTATTCAAAATATCTATTATGTTGTAGTACTAAATCTGTTACTAATTAATGTAAAATAAAGAAACAAGACTGGACACAAAGTGAAATACAAAATAAACAGTCTTTATTAAATACTAAATACAAGCACAGTGTTTGTACCTGTTTTAAAATTCTGTTGCTGTGGCTGGATACTCTCAGCAAGCTACTTTTCCAGATCCTCTTCTACACTATACTGATCAAATACAATATACCTTAGCATGCAAGAAATCTTGCATTTACCAAAAGTGATTTGGCATATTCATATGACTAGTAATTCTCAGTACAACTTAGCTAATCCCATAACCTCTAGATATCACCTGAACAACTATTTAAGGACACTGTTGTTGACATTCTTACACTGTTTGTCATATTGAGCAATATCCTCCCCAGGCAGTAACAGGTATTAATCATTTCCAAGAAGAACAAAGGTAACTTAGAACAAAATCAACTTAACAGCTTTCTTGATTACTTATTATGTGAATCCTGCACATATACAGGACAAAGGTTAAATACTATAATATTACAAGAAGATAGAAATTCATGGTATATTCAAATACCACATTGTTACAGTTTCATGTCAAATAAATGCATTTGATTTTGCTTCTTTTCTTTGTTTATTTTCATTGAAATTTCAAACAGTTTCTCTAGCTTCAGCAATTTCTGCTACTTGTTATGATCAGTTTTTGCTAGTTTGTCTTCACGATGTGGTTTTTTTTGCAATTATTTGACTGGTGAGAAACCACCACACTTTTGCTTCTATATACTAGGTCCTTGAATCCGTGGTTATTGAGAAGGTTTGGTGATTGTATGCTACTTTTATTATAAATCTTGGAATATCACATTTATAGGGACCCATATCGACAACCTATCGTGAACTTCAAGGTTCCGAAATAAATTTGTTTTGTGCATGAAAAATCTGACCTCTGATCACCATATTCAGTTCAATTGTAAACAACTGTATATGTAAAACTGAGCTTCTAATTCATTTAAAATAATAACATTTTACAATTAATTCACTGATAAAGTGGTTTTTAATCATTACTTCTTGTTTCTTGTATTTAGAGTTTTTAAAAAAGATTATGAACAAACTAGTTAAGAATACAAATAAGTCATAAAATTAAGCAAAGATAAAATTGACTGAAATAAATGTATTAAATAACCATTATAATATCATAACACCATCAAATATTGCTTTTGGTTATCTTAAGAGGTTAAGTTCTCAAAAAAAAAATTATTGGCAGTTTTCTTCCGTTTTTGATATTTCTCTTTGGGTTTGGCTTGACCCTGGTGATGGCAAGCAAAGCCACAAAATATTCCCTGGATTTTAAACTGTAGGTTTATTATAAGAATGACATTCAATCTCATGGCATGGATTGTGGGTGGTAGGGTACTGCTGACAGGCTGCTTTCCTCTGGTCATTGGTTCAAAATAAGGGATGGTAGCAGACAGCTTGTTTAAGTGACAAGACTTTTTATATTTTTTCTCTTAAATTTGTTTTACTTATCACCTGTTTTTTTTAAGTACTTCACTTATTTTAGTATTTTTCAAGTATTAGCGTATTTTGACAGTTAGTGAATATTTTTGTTTGGAAAAGTTTTTCTTTCTACGGAAACCACTTCCAAAACATATTTGAGATCATCAAGTATGCAAATGAAAATGTTTTAAAACACAAAGTGCAGTTTCATCATTTGCTGTTCATCTTATGATAATTTCCGTTATTCGTATATTAACATGGTTATTATTTTTTTATATTTCTATTTATATATTTATGCAGTGTTGCAGTTTGGATTTGTCACCATTTTTATAGCAGCATTCCCGCTTGCACCTCTTTTTGCTCTGGTAAATAACATGCTGGAAATCAGGCTTGATGCCAAGAAGTTTATTACTTGCTATAGAAGGTCTGTGGGACAGAGGGTTAAAAACATTGGTAAGTTTATCCAATAAGAATTTGGCAACATTGTATTCTGATGATGTGTGAAAATTTGCAATAAAGTAATACAGTTTTCTTGTTTTTTAGTTATAGCTGAAGTAGCTACTAATTTCATCTTTCTTTAAAAATTATAGAACATACCTTTAATCAGGTATATTCATATAATTTTTCTAAATTTTTGTGCAGGTGTTCTTCATGTAGTTATGACATTCTTGTTAATTAGACATAAAAAAAAAACATAAAAAAGGTGTAAGAAATTACACATGGTGGTTGTTGAAAGATAAAGAAGAAGTATGTTGTAGGTTAAACCACCGAAGACAACAAGGTGTTAAATACAAATATGTATATATATATTTTATAAAATATATTTTTGTAGATACAACATTTTGGACAATGCCCTTCATCAGGTATCTCTAGCTGAACAGTAAAACTGTAAACAAAAAGTTCTAAATCGAAGGTTGCATGATACTATAGCAAATGAACGTGTCTTACAATGTTTATAAATGCTGGGAAAAATATGAGTGAATTACATGTATACATATACTTACATACATATATATATGTACACACAAATAAACTGAGAACTTGGTAAAAGTAAAAAAAGGAGTAGTTGACACAAGCCATAAGAAAACATCTACGAAAAAAAAAAAGGATTAGATAAATACATAATGTACTGTATAATAGTTGTAAGAGAAGTTAAAACTAAAGGATAGAAACGTTACAAAAGGCTAAAACGTTCATTTATCCCATTGGATGGATAGTTCCCAGGTCAAAATTGATTTTGTTTTCTTGTAGTTCACATTTGTATTTGTTTGTAGAAGCATCCTTCAAAACAAGTATTTTAAAATGTTCAAGGGTTTGGTTTGGCAAATTAAAGTGTCGAGCTGCTGGTTTATTTGTGTTAAAATTTATTATGTTTCCGAGATGTTCTTGGATCCTTTCTGCTAATAATCTACTGGTTTAATAATGTATAATTTTCTATAACAAGTGCATACATTGGAATATATGATGCATTTTGATGTGTAGTTATATTAATGTAAAACTCAATTTAGAATCCTGCACAGATGTTCTTGGGTCAGTGTAAGCACATGTGTTGCAGCATCATTTATTACAAGGATAGCTCTATAGTAATATTTGTGAGTTTTTGAAGGCTGCTATGAACTAGGTAGCTTCCAATATTAGTATTGTGACAGTAGGAAACTGTTAAATGACTTTAACCTGTTTGTTGTTTATGTGGTAAGTGAGGATAAGAGGTGGTCTGATACAGGAGAGTTTAGAGTTTGTGTTCATGAGAGATGAAGGGGAGTTGTGGTCTTGATTTACAACAGAGTTGCAAGCTCCTTTTAGGAGATGTTGAGGGTAGCCACGATCATGGAAAATTGATTCCAATTCTATTGAGTGGACATTGAAATCATCAGGTTCACTACACAATATCTGTAGCACAAGGAACTGGGATTTTGGGATGTCCTTTTTCATGTGTATAGGATGGTTAGAATTGAAATGTAAATAGTTGTGGGCATTTGTGAGTTTATAATGAACACTGATTGTGATTTTGTCAGAAGAATATCCAGAAATGGTAGTGATTAAATGAAAATATTATGTGTATAGGCTAGTGAAGGATGGAAGTTACTTATGTGATGAAGAAATGTTTCTAGTTCAGACAATTTGCGTGTGAAGATTTCAACAATGTCATTGATATACCTCTTGTAAAGGAGAAGTAAGAGACTATCATACTGTGTAAACATAAGTTCGTTGATATATCCCACAAAAAGATTTACAGAATTTGGACCAATTTTAGTTCCTGCTTGTAGAATTCATTGTTAACACAGAACCCTCTGCATTTTAAAACTAATCCTGCTAGATGGAGTAAAGTGTTGGTAGGGAGGTGAAGTTCAAGGCATTTGTCAAAAAAATGTCTGAAGGCTATTAAACCCTCCTGTTGCAATATTACGGTATATAATGAATTGATGTCCATTGTAAATAAAAAGACCGAGTCTGGTTTTGGGTTAAAAGTAACTGTGTTGAAGAGTTTAAGGGCATGATAAGTATCCTTAATATAAATAAGAAATGAGTGAATGATGGGAGCCATTATGGAATTCAAATAACTGGATAAGTTCAGTTGGTGCATTGCAGGTAAATACAGAGGGTCTACCAGGATTGTTAGGTTTATGAATTTTAGGCACTAAATAGAAAACACTTATTCTAGAGTTAGAAATGAGTAGTATCAAAATTTTAGCAGACGTGGGTAGTTCCTCAGCATCAATTAATTCATTGTCAGTGTTGATAATGGCTTCATGATATTTCGATAGCAGATCATCTCAAAGCAGTTTGTATGATAATAAGTCACTCAGGTGACGTGACACTTCTTGGAGGTAAAAATCCTTATGCCATATGACCACAGTTCCTCCATTATCCAATGGTTTGATAACAATATTATCTCGAGAACAAATGTTTTTTAATGCTTGATGTTCTTCATAGGTGAGGCTGTTTTTAGAGTTTAGTGCTTTGTAGTCATGTTTGTTGATCTTAGTATAACATTTATCTATATAATAATCAAGTAGTGCTGGGAGTGTGTTTTAAGTTATAAAAGGGGTCTTTGGTTGTACTGGTTTGTGTGGTTACACTATTTAAGTTGGTGCTATTTATATCAGGTTCTGTATGACAATTTTTGTTGGTTACATTTATATTGTTGGTATGAAGATAAGTGTGGATCTTTAAGTGCCAAAAAATAGATTGCAATCTTGTTTTGAGTGAAATTCATTCATTCTTGGTTGAATGTGGACAAAGCTAAGTCCCTAGCTTATTCAGCACGGATCTTTCTGCATTTGTTAAAGTAAGGTCAGGTGGAATAGTTATGATGTTAGTTTTAGTCAGTGTCTTTCTCTCCGTGGAATGATTTAACGTGTTATCCTCTATTAAGGATGGCTGCAAATTGTTTGAATGCACAATTCTGAGATTTAGAAAATTTTGCCTTTTTTATCACATAGGGCAGAATAATAGGTAGAATTAAGTTTTTTACAGTAGTATGCACTTGTCTTGCGGTAGTAATATCTGTCAGTTCATACAGTCTCTGATGGTAATAATGCAAGTCTTCAGAGTTTCTATCACTGTTGAACAAAAGGGATTTAAGAGTATCTTTCACAAGGCCAACTGATGTTTTATATAGCCTGTGGTTAACAGTCAGAAAATATTTACGGTCTTCAGCATTTTGTGGAGTGTGAAACGTTAGTTTGAATCCATTACTAATATATATATATATATTTGTATTTAACTTCTTGTTGTCTTCGGTGATTTAACCTACAACATACTTCTTTTTTATAACAAAAAACATAGATGTGCTACTCCTTTTATGCAGGTAACTGTTACATACAACTACTTAAATCTCAAGCTAGTATGTATGTATGCATTCTTTCTATAAAGGTAGCTTATTTAAAAAAAAGGAATACAGAAACAATCAGACTGTCTTGGAATGGTTTGAATTATGTATGCAAACAAGTAGCTGAAGTATGTAACCTAATGACTTGTAGAGTATCATATTAATGATTTTGCCTGACTATAAAAGTGGAGTATGTACACAGGCTTTGGTCTCTATTGGTCTTGATGTATTCTCTGTTCTGAGCAGACATTTGAAGAGCTTCTTCACTCTAGCAGTCATTTGAAGTCATAATAGAAAGTAAGAATCTGGTCAGTTTGATGACAAACACAGATGTTTTTAGAAATAGTTTTTTCTTTTTTGTTTATTCACTTATGTTGGTTCTTTTTTGTTGTCCATGTTGGATTTATGTTTTTACATAATATTTCTTTAATTTGTATTTTGCACATAGTTGATATTCATCTTTTTCTACAGATGTACCTGAATACTACAATAGTAATGACTTGATAGAAAGAAATTAATTTGATTATTTGAACTAAAACTAAACTTAGAATCTGAAGCATATAGAAGGGTACCTGTAAAACTATTTTAAATGCCTTATGCAATGAAAGCCTCAAGCTCAAGTGTTGTGTGACTGAAAAAATTGCTAGTCATAATATATTTAATCACAATTAAAATATAACAACTAACAATGTTTGCACGTACATTTAGACCTTTATTCATAATGCAATAATACGTGCAAACAATATGATTACATATATGATAGACACAGACACACATATATATGTCTATGTAATTTATTTTAAGTAGGATTGAATTAAAGCCAACATTTTTTTTTGACAAAAATGCTCTAAACTTCTTTAAGGAGACAAAAATTTTGTAATTTTTAGGTAGCTTTAGAATGATCAATGAAGTTGAGAAATAGTTTACATAATAAGGAATCATATTGCACACACATCTACTCTTCACATTTGTTGAAAATGAATTATAATAAACACATTAGTATTACAGTGACACAAGTGTTATGGAAAATAAAATATTTGTATATCTTTCTTACTATATAATAGTTATAATAGTGATTTCAAAATGCTATAATATTTTGAAATATTAGTTCGTTCCCTTCCCTTTCACACACACCAGAGATGTGCTCGCACATACATGGCATAAGATGATGCCTTTTTTTTTGTGTGTGTTTACTCTATAGTGTACAGTTCTGCAATATGGAACAAACAGTGAATTTCAGTAAAACCCAGATGAATTCAAATTCTTTTTTAATTGGTTTACTGTTTTATAAGCATAGTTTTTTTAGTTTTAATTAGGAACATTATAAACATAGATTTCAGAACACGAATATTAACTATATATATATTCCATGTTTGTAAAATTTGCATTTCAATATCAAAAAATTTGTTATATTATTGTATTATTTGAATGTTGCTTCCCCCTGGTAGTTTGACATGTCCACCCTCCTACTACAGGGTATAGTACCACACTTGTTAAGAAACAATAATTTAGAGATTCCTACCATAAGTATAATAAAATTAACAAATATGTACCATTAAATTATTAAACTGTTTGGTCAAATAATTATATTATGATACCAGTTGTTTTATTATCATCATGCACATATCTGTATGTTTTGACAATCTAGATTCCTTGTACCACTACTGGTGGCTTGAGTGTGGAGTAGCATGGTGAAAAAATAAACTGTTTTCTGTGTATTGTTGTTATGATTAGATATTCTGTTGCAGTTGTTTTTGTAGTTAATCATTGACATAATGAGACATTTGTTGAAATTACTGGGCCTGTTCGGGAGAGGTATAGAAAGCCATCTTGCCTTCTATCAATGAAGTTCTTCATAAAAAGTATCAGGATTTGGCAAACCTTCCCTGTAAAAACCTATAAAAATATTTTTTTACATAACAAAAATAAGAGGTTTGGCCACCCCCACCCCCTCCTGCATGTGTGCATGCATTTGAAATTTCTTTTTTATATCTTGTTTTGATTTTTTTACTCTTAGAAGATTTACTTTAACAGAAAGTTTGGTTTTAATTTCCAGAGAATTCTATGAGCTGATAATGCTTGAAAGCCTCTTTTAAGTAATGGGTATTTGATTGTAGCATCAAATATAAACCTGTAAATCTGTAGAATCCAAAATAAAACATTGTAGTGAAAGTGTGTGGTTTGTGACCACTAGTGTGTGAAAAAATTGAAAGATTTATTTTTTGTAACAGATTACATTGAATTATGTATTTAAGGTTGGGTACGTTCAAGTTATTTTAAAGAAATTAAATCTGACCCAGAAACCAGTTGTGTTTGAACATACATATTTTGGTAAATTATGTATGGTGTTTTGAAATGTTTTTACTCACACAGTAATCCTATATTTATATAGGAATTTTAAGAATATGCAGCATTGATGATACTAATTTATTCTTGTAAAGACAGATTGGGCTTCACAGTTATATTTTTAGTATCTTGGTAAATTTTACATAATTTTAAGTTATAATACAGTGGATGCTAATATATCATTTTAGCCATAAGAGTGCATCATAATCAAAATGCTTAACTTATAAAAAATAAAAAAATACAGCTCACTTATGTCACATGAGTTGAAATGTTGACCATTAAGATTTGTTATAAAGTTCTAAAATTAACAAGTACATCTGTATCTGTTACAAATTAGTCTTGTATCATGGAATTTTGATAGTAATGTATAAAATACACATTTCCAAAGCATATATAACTGTTGTAAGACATTTTGGTGAAATGAAACTTTGGTAACATTCCCATTTTGTTTTTCTCTTTGACGGATGGGTATAAAATTAAACATATTTTTTATGTACTTCTAACAAACTTCCTTCTTCTCTTGGCAGGGATATGGTACCGAATTCTTGATTCAATTAGTAAATTAGCTGTTATAACAAATGTAAGTTGCTTTAGTTAACTATGTTTAAGAATTTAACTTGAAATCGTTCTTGACATCATAGACTTCAATGACAATAAATCTTCAGATTGTGCTATTAGCATGATTTTTTTACTATGTTTAAGGTGATTTTAACATATTCTTTTAAAAAACAAAATGTGTTTAAAATAGGCACATACACATACACTTACACATATTCTTAATTGTAAAATAACTCTCAAAAATAGGTTACTTGATATGTAATATTTTTTGAATGTGATATATTTGAATGGAAATATTAACTGATGACTTATTATTTCTCAGCTCTACAATACTTAAAACTACCTTCAAAATCTTATTATACAAAATTCAAAAATATATGCATTAAATCATCTAAATTGATATAACTAATTAATCAGAAAGTTTGTCCTTATGTAATATATTTATTGCAGCATGCAGTCTTATTTCAAAGGTTCAAAGTATTGATCTTTTTGTTATTGACTCAAAAATCATAGTAAACAAAGGAATAGCAAGATCAGTGATCAAAAACAAAAAACAGAGACAGTATTCAAATATTATCTCTGAAATACATTGATGAATATTGAACTTTTTACTCCAATTTCAAGTCTACAGAAACGAAATGGCAGACACACATATATATGTCCTTGCAAATAAGGACATTAATTACCACTCTAAATATAAGAAAATTTCATATAGATTATGAGTCTATTTGAATATTTTCACTTTTTACAGTATTATTTCTCAATAAAGCCAAAAAATGGAACCTACTATTGAAAATATTTATAAAATGCTAGAGTTTTCTTATCATTTACCATTGTATCAAATTCACAGTTTTAAGTGTTTCAGTTTGTGGTTAAAAGAAAAATATCTTCATACAGTATTTCATTGCATATATTAAAATATCTAAACAATATAAGTTGAGAAAGAGAGTCAAAGGTTAAGAAAGCTATGAGAGCATAGTGAGGCAAAATGATAATAACAGATGAATTTGAACTGTTTAAGAAGTTTTTTGTGTATATGGCTTTATTTTATTTTTGCTACATGTTTTTAATGCATGAAATTGAATTTAATTTTACCAGGACTTACCTTTGGGGTTGTACAGGTCACTCTGAAGTACCTTTTTATCATTATGCCTGGTTATGATATGAGAACCAGTAGAAAATCCATAAATGAGAGGGAAAAATTATTAGATACAGCACAAGGCTAAAACAAGAAGATAAAACAAAGATATAATGAAAAACAAAAAACTTTACTAGATTCAGGGATGGATGGATCAACTAATACCTGGAATTGTATTCTGATATCCAAGCCACAAATAATAATTAATTAGGTCCAGGATCAACATCAACTTGTATGAAAATAGATTAGAAAGAATTGATGATTACAAACAAGGACTAGTGAAATAAATGTAAATAATTAATGGTTGATTGGATTTGGATAATTGTACAAAGCTACACATGGGTTATCTGTTATAGCATCCATAATTTTGAACAGAAAGACTAGAGAGAAGGTAGCTAATCAACAGCGCCCATTGCTAGTTCTTGGGCTAGTCTATTCAAATAGTGGGATCTTACCATTGTTCTTATAATGTACCTATTTCTCCAAAGTGCATAAGATGATTTTGAAGGAACAGGAAACAAAACATGAGCCATCAGGTTCACATTCCAGCATGCTAACCACTAAATCAACCCCCCCCCCCCCCATTATTAAAGAAAAATACACTATTTGAAAAAAAACCCAACAGAAATAGAAAACTTTCAAATTTACATTTCAAAATTAAAGACAATACAGTGCATAGGTGTTTATGAAATAAAGAAATCTACACCAAACTGAAACAAACTTAACTGAATTAAAGTAAATCATTTCTGCCTGCAGTCAATAAAATTAAATAATTAGTGTTTCAGTATTTAAATCTAATCTTATCCCTACTGTACATGCCCCCATAACCAACCTCTTAAAGCACTAACTCTTTTTTTTTTTCTAATTTTGGTTAGGAATGCTAGCATACAAAATATTAAAAGGGGGGGGGGATGAGGATCTGCATTTATGAGATATTAAAACTTTAGTCAAAATAACTTCAATGTAAATCAAGTGATTAAAATTTCTTGATTACTATTAAACAACATTGAGCTAATGTTCTAATTAACTAGATGCATCATCTGTTTCTTAAAGTTTTTATAAATCACACAATTAAAATGTCTTGAAAATGTTGACAGGAAACAGGTTACCAAAGCTTGGTTCCTATTGGCCCCCACTTAAAGCTATTAACTTTTTCTTCATCATATTTTGTGATTAGTTGTGACAAAATCACCATTAAACATTAAGCATACAAGTGTACATACAGTATAGAGGAAATACTTGGAATTTCCTTTGATATTATGTTAAGTTGTATTTAATGTTCTTACATTTTGGCATACATTACCAGATGTTGCTCCATTCTTTAGGATTTGATTTTCTTACTCATTTCTAAACATTAAGCATTCAGAGTGTTAAGATATTAAACAGTCATCTGTGTCAAGTCAATTCATGACTACAATGGAATATTAATTCAAAAAGTTAGTGAAATTTCACACATAAAAATGTTAATGCTATAAATGTACCTCCAGATATCTTAATGTTGAGAAGAAAATTGTATGTAATGAAGATATATTGCATTTAACAAAAATAAAATTGCATAAGTACCTTTAAATGGTCAAGGATATTGTGATATCTTTAGTAACATTAAAATACATTTGATTTTATATACATAATATCATATAAAACCTAAAATAATAATTTTATCTTCAGCACCTTAAAATTTCTTTGAAAGTGAATTTGCTGAATAAGTGGGGGGTTTTATTCAGTGAATTAATATTTTGAGCAATCACAAATGTCTAGATGCAAAATATTCCTGTTAATATAAAATACATTCACTAGGTAAAAAGCATATCATAGGATACTACTTTAAACTGATTCATGTGTCATGGCATAATGAAGGCTACATTTACATCATTTGTGTGTTGTTGATTGATCAACCAGATGCAGATATGATATATATTTATGTGTTTTAAACTACAGTTTTTATATACTGTAATATAGCTGCTTTAATAGAAATGCATATATTTTTTTTCACTTCAATTCCCTATTTTTAAATATATGTTAACTCTTTCCAAAAAAGGTATACAAAAGGATTTGACCATGTTTTTTGTGTTTAAAACATTTTTTTACAGGTCACCCAGTTTATGTTAATAGATAGTTGTTTTATTTTTCATAGAGCATTAATATTTGCTTAGGAAACTATTTTTATATGCTATATGGTAATCTCAAATTAAGAAACAGTTACAGACTGATCAATATTTGTGTTTTTCACTCCTATTATTTTCTAATTATTGTTAATAAAATATTGTAATTTTTAATTTTCAGGCACTAATAATAGCTTTCACGTCTACTTTCATTGACCAACTTTTCTACATGTTTGTTGTTTCACCTGATGGTTCTCTGAGGGGTTATTTGAATTTTACCCTATCCAAGTTCAACATCGCTGATCTTGCTGATACATATAAGATTATTGACTTTAACCTAACTACATCCATCTGCTGGTATGTTCAAATAGATAATAGTAATTTGTGTAATATACAGTTGCTACAATAGAACATGAAATTCAATGTTTTAAATTTCACAGGTGGCATCACTTTTTGATACTGTGCAAATGTTGAGGAGTTCAGTGCACAGTAAACAAAGTCAAGCAGCTTTCCATTTTTCATTAGATATGCTATTAGGTTAAGCTTATGTCAATATTTTGTCTGCAACTATTTTACATTCCATTGTATTAGTTCATAATGTTGCTAGTTATCAAGACAATGATGTTTAGAAAAAGTGTTTGCTTCTTAATGAATAGGAAAAGGAAGAAGCAAGTGTACATTTGGAGAATGATAGTTATGTTGAAACACTTTTAATGGGATAGATGCAGGGCTGGGGAAAATATTTGTAATTTGAGACATTAGAAAAATTAGTTTCATGTATTCTTTTATATTTACTGATTGTCACATAGATAAGCATCACTTGCTTATCTATGTAATGATGCGTTGAAAGAGTTCATTAACTGTTCAGTCACTCCAGAGAGCTTTCAACCATAGTTTTAAGCCGCATTAGTTTTTCTACCTTTATTTTATAATTTAATTTTAAATAAATGATATGAAAAATAGTAAGCTAGTTAGAAAAAATATTATAAGATAGGTGTTGAGTATGTTATAATAAAATCATTTTAGAGCCTTACCTTTCCATTACAATCAACATCTCCACATCTAACCATGATCTACCTTACAACCATGCACCTTTAAAATATCCCTTCAGCATAGTTTTCATTACATGTGAAAAGCACACCACTACTTCCTGATTGCTTTCCATATACTGTCAGTTATATGAAGATGAGAGTTTCTCAGCACCTGTTTCAACAGTTTGATCACTGAAAAATGAATAGGCTCTACATCCAGTAATTTTACCAATATGTTTTTGTGTGGAATAGCAAAAATACCTATTTCCTTCTCCAGCTGCTTGAGGTACGTGCAATAGTTGAATGAATATATGGTGGGAGTAAGTTTTGTACATGTGACATAGATCACTTTTTTTCAGAAGGAGATTCTTCTTGATGATGTTTGGGTACATTGTTGGTATTTGCTACTGACACTTGTGTTAATTGATTTTCAACTTTTATGAAATGCCAGACTTTACTTACCATAGCTGTGTCTACAACTTGTTTCAAATCTCTTTCTGTGTGGTTCTGTTTCCCAAAGTTGATCCATATTATTTTGTTTTCCAATGCTGTTAAGTACAATGAATACTCCCATCTTGGAAATTCTAAATCCTCAATCTGAACACAACTTCATGATGTAAGTGTCTGAATAGTCTGCAATGGAAGGAGCTGTTACATACCCTTCCCAAGAGTGATCCATTTTTGGTACATCATCTTACCTAAGAAATACCACCCAATGTCAAAATATAATTCAGAAACATGCTATTTCACTTAATATAGTTTGTAGTTGTCATGTGACCTACTGATGGAAGGAGCTGTTACATTCCAAGAGTGATCCATTTTTGGTACATCAACCTACCTAAGAAATGCCACACAATGTCAAAATATAATTCTGAGACATGCTGTTTCACTTTATATAGTTTGTAGTTGTCATGTGACTTGCTGATTGGCATATATATTCAAAGTTATTTAATATACAGAGTTATTTTTATAAAACCATTGGGTTTATATGATCATTCTATACAAGTAGGATTGCAATTCGATTGTCAAACCATATTTTATTGCTCTTTCTTGTTCAGAGAAATCTAAATTGATAAAAGCTGTATTATATATTCCAAGTGGAAGATTAACATTTTTTATTGCATGTTTGTTGGTTATAAGTACTTTTATGATTCACTAGCTGCTACAATTTCATGTTGTTACAATCCAGAGTTGTTTAAGATCTTATATCTTAACAGATAATATACCTTTTTAATTGCAAGATCATCTACTCTGTCTTCATCTTTTATGTAGGTATCAGGGTTACAAAGAACCTCCTTCATCAAGTAATAAATATGAATATAGACCAGTTCACTGGCATATTTTAGCATTTCGTTTGGCCTTTATTGTTGCTTTCGAGGTAAGCAGTTATTTCTTTTTTAAATCTGAAATTTCATATCTTAAATGTGTCAATAATTAGTTTACTTTAATGCAGAGCCTTAATGAATAAAGCACATAACCTATTACAGTTTCAGTGATATGATTTGCTCTCTTTCTGTGATAAAATGTTTGTCAGTAATGCCTATTGCCAACTGAATGTTTTACCAGAGTTCTGTTTTACATTTGTGGTCTTTTCAGGTAAAACTGATTCCCTCAAAGAGTATCAGGTAGGTTTGCTATTAAATGGGAGGATGAGCAAGTTATATTAGGAAGTAATGTTGAATTTAGCTGAAACTAACTGAGTTTAAGCAAAGAAATGAATTGACTGGACACATTGAAAACTGTCTAAGGGCCAGGGTTTCTTAAATATCTATTTTTCAATAGGAAAATGTTGAAAAAAATCCCAAATGAGTGTGATTTATACAGTTCTTGAAAATATAACTACTGAAAACCTTGTGCCAAAAATCTAGCACTCAGGCTACATTTTGTCATATTTTTTCCACTTTGATGAAGTTGACCACTGTTTTTCACATGTGTTCTCCTTTACCAGAGTATATTGTACCTAGAATAAAAAGGCAAAAAGCAGCAAATTGTAAGGTCTTCTCTTCTGCTGTCTTTTTTCGGTGATAATATTTCAGCTGCCAACTTTGTTTACCATCCATTCTAAAAATACATTTCTGAAACCCATCACCGAAATGCATACTACCTTTGTATATTAGCAAAGACAGGTGTAGAAATTAATGTGATCTCCTTTACATTTCTACAGTACATCCAGATATAGCAGGCTAATAAGAATAGTTAGTTTGTATTAGACTTCTTCCACGGATCATAAATGTAAGCTTTTATTATAATGTGTCATTATACTAAGAAGTGCAAAACATATATAAGGAGTTGAATTATAATGGTGATCTCCTTTACCCATTTTGTGAATTCCTTTACATGCAACTCACCATGTCCCCAATTATCTGTTTTTATCACTCATAGATTTATCTTTGTAATTTATCAGTCATTTAAATCTAAAACTCCCAGCACTCACACCTTTTGGATGTTAGTTATACAGTTAAAGAGAGACACGCCTGTTATATAATCCCACTTTCAAGGACTTTTCATGCAGGAAAATGAGTTGATCTGTGACTAATATATTTCAAATCCACTCTACCCCAATCATCTGCACATGGTGGAAACTAAATATGGCGGGAAAACCATTATGTACCCTATATATTCCCCTCTGATGCCAAACTGAAATAAAGGAGAACATTTAAAGGAGTTCATGCAATTTCTTCTTGACTGATTTTTATTGAAGAATGCAATTTACTCTTACCCTTTCAGTTATTGATAACAACAAATGTCTTGGCTGTTGTGTATAAAAATATAACAAAATGACATAATTTGAGTATCTACACTAGATGTATGCATAAAAGAGATTATGTGCTTAATATAACTAATTTTATTACAAGATCCAAATGGACATACCCAAAATATATTTTGATACAGTGTGTTTGGGGTATTATGAAACAAATTATATACTTCCCAGGTTGACTTTAGACTCTAATATTTTTATTCACTCAAAAATTTTTAATTATTGTCTTGAAAATAAACAACCGTAAATGAGAGCACATGATTACGGCGACATGATATTTTGGATATTTTTATCTGTGAAAAAGTAATGGGACAATCAGCTTATAACAAATTTTCAAAACATAAATGTTTACTAATTAATCACAATAAAGGCTTGAATCATACTTACAAGTTTTGTGTTTCTGTTATTGCTTTGAAATTAAATTTTTCTGCTGGCGGTATGCTACTTTTAACACCCCACCATTGTTTATTTCCTTGGTTTGCTGGAAAAACTTAACACAAACTCAACATATTATATATGTTTGAAAAGCTCTATCCTTCGTCTATCATTTAGAAACTATTATATGTTTGTATAAGGTATGTTCTTGAAGAAATTTTACCCCAGACACCAGTGACATCAAACAGGATACTTAAGAAGGCCTGGTCCCTAAGTCAAAGGCAGTAACACATGCAGTTTGTGTACTTGCTTCTGCTCACTGGATTCATGAATGGATTAGAATTACTTTCTTCCCTCCAGATGTATTTTTGCTAACAAGTTCACTCTAGATCAGGAACAAATATATTTATCCTATAAGGATCTGTTCTATAATGTTTATATCTAACATTTCTTACTTAACTCTCTCTCAATGGACAAGTCAAAGGGTGCATGGCACGATGTTTAAGTTATTTTCAAAATATAATTAAACAACTTTATTATCATTGTATGTTAACACCTCTCTACACACCTTCCCACTCTTATTCTCCACTACCAGTGCACATTATTCTTGCCTCATCTAAGAATAAAGCTTATTTCAAGTACAATTACTTATGTAAATCTACCATGCATGGAGGATCTGTTGCTCTCCTATCGGTGGAGGGCCACTAACTGATGATGATTACATCACACACTAACACAGTTCATGTTAAAATACATGTCTTAGGTGAGAGATAGCTTAAGGCTATTGGCATGTGCAACATCTCAAAGACAGACGTGCAAGAAATAGCTATTGTGTGCAGAGAGGTATCTCTTGGAAATACATTTTCAGGTAAGGAAAATGTTAACTTTTCTGTTACAATCTACAGTCATTCTAGAAAGAGGGTAATTTAGAATCATTTTATATTTTTTGTGGTAGTTACAAGGTCAGTCAAATCAACAGAGTCCATATAGTGTTAGGATAGAGAAACTAACAAACTGAAAAAGATGTTGATACTAATTTAGAAGGTTCTAGAGTTTATTCAAATTAAGTTTAAACCCAGTTAGATGAAAAAAAATCTATTTTTAATCTTAATATGAAAATCACCTTACATTCAGACTAGTCAGATTCTGAGTCACACCCTGGCTCCATATTTTCACTGAAAAATCTTTAGTAAAAATACTTAATTAAAAAAAAACTTGCTAGATTTCATGAAGATTCATGTACTACATTAAAAGTTATAGTACATGAATACTTTCATGGTTTCCTGAAGGTTGCAAGGTCAGTCAAATGACCAAGCCTGTAGAGAGAGAGAGTTAACAGTTGTTACAACTTGACTCTTTCTAACCACAGCATGCCAAATGCAGAAAGGAAAGCACAGCTTAAGTGGTTCTTAGAATGCAGACTGTGGACAGTTAGTGACTGGAAGGTGTGATCTGATTTGATGAGTCATATTTCATCATTTTCTCCATTGATGATAGAGGGAAAATATGGAAGAAACTGTTAAAGCACTTGTTCTTGCTTATTTGTTCTGACAGTGCAAACCACTGGAAGTGATCTAATGGTGAGGGAATTGATCTCATGGTAGTTTGAGGGCTTATAATGATAAACATTAGGTTTCAATACTTGCAGTGGGCAGAGCACAGATAGCTCATTTTATATACTTTTTTGCTTGACAACAAACAAATCTATTAAAGAGAACAGTAATTGTAAGAAAACTGACCTTATGTGAGTGTAATGTAGAAAATAAAGTGTTAATAAAATGTTAAGATATTTATATGAATATAGATACATATGTTATATGATATATTCAAAGAAACAAATAGTTTACGAATGTGTTTTTAATATGATGCACGGAGAAAAAGATTAACAAAAAGAAACTATAGTAAATTTTTTTTTCTCCTCTTTCTAGTATTTGCATAAAATACATTTAATCAATATCATTTCATAACTTACAGAACATTATAGCATTTATCACAGTCTTAATCCGTTGGATGATCCCAGATGTTCCAAAGTCTCTAAAGCTCCAGATGAGGCATGAAAATTACATCACTAATAAAATAATCACTGATCAAGAACTGAGAAGAGTAAAAGAACATGATATTACTAGAAGTAGAAGTATTTTGCACAGGGGAAATGACAGGTTTAATTATTCAGCACCAGAGAAACCCTACTTCAAATGAGAATTTTTGATGGTTAGTGACATAGCATAAATGTGACTATTCTTTAGTGTCAAAAACCTCATTACTTTAATTAGTGTAATGTATACTAAGGTCTTCCATATCTCTTAAAAATAATTGTATCGACACTAAATATTAATGCTACACTGTCATTTGTATTTTTTGAATAGACATTCTGGTCAATTTTTTAGTAATATAAATAATATAATTTTTTGTAATATAAGGAAACGCTTCTTTTTCTATGTGGTTTTTTGCAAGCTTGCCTCATTAAAAAGATGCACATGTGTGCACACATATAGATAAGTGATAATATCCAGGTGCACACTCTCAGGGTCCAATAAGTATGAGTGCAAAATTTCAGGTCTCTAAGTTCTTTTCTCTTGGAGCTATGGTGGTCACACATACAAGCATGTGCACACATGTGAGTGTCTGTCTGTGCACATGCATGTGGATAAGTAATAATACCCAGGTGCACACCCTCAGGTTCCACTTAGTGTGGGTGCAAAATTTCAGGTTTCTAAGTTCTTTGCTCTTGGAGCTATGGTGGTCACATATTCTTTTCTATGTGGTTTTTCGCTTGCTTACCTTACAAAAAGATGAGCATGAGGTTCTTTCCTCTTGGAGTTATAGCAGTCACAGACACTCCCTTTTATTATTATAGATTTTAAGTTGTCTTGTAGATTTTTTTTATACTTTTTAATTTCATATATCTTAAAACTGTCTTCAATATTTTACATGGGATTGTCTGCTAACATTTGTCTTGTGTAACATTATCATTTGGAAGTATGCCTAATATGTAAGGTATACTATTCTGTATGATTTAGTTCACATTGTTTTTAACATTTTCAACTTATGCTTGCTGATAGGGTTAAGATTTATTAAAGTATCTTTGGATCAATCCACATTTTATGTTTCCTTCCATATTTATCACTCTGTAGTAATACATTTAATATGATCTGAAGTTCAACTTTCTAGAAATTCATTTGAGTGGAGAAGTCATAACCTACAGGATGGAAAATTTTTGTTTATGAGTAAGAGTCATGGAAAATTTCTTTTTCTTTAATTTTCAGTTTATTATTTAATTTGCATTTAACCATAGCTAAAGAGTTATGGAATATCAAGTTCATACCTTGAATTATGAAATAAATAAAAATTTAACACTGAAGATAATTATGTATTATATTGCGAGTACCAAAATTTGATTACAATAGGTCCCAGATTAATAGTTGGAAGTTTTTCTGTTTCTCAGTGCACTGTGTTTATACAATTCATCTGTAACTTTTTAGCTTGTACAAAAATTTATTGTCTGGAGACAGAAGAAGATATGAATGTTATGTTTATAAGTATATAGTTTGCTTGTTTCTCAAAGAGTGAACACATCGAGATGGAAGATTCTTCTTTTCAGAACTGTATATGCGTAAAACATACTCCATATAAATTATGAACACAAAAGAAATTTCATTAAGATGTCCCTAAGTACTTATCTTCCTTATTGATGATTCATTGTAATTCTGTATAAATAAGAATATACTGATGTTTGAACAAGTTATTTCCATGAAAGAACATACTGTCTTCTTCTAACTTCTTCTAACTTCAAGTCCTATATTACTTAATTAACAATCTAAAACAAATAAAGAACTTTTTAAGAGATATATGTATGTTCTATTAACAATAAGATTTTAACTTGGAATGTTGAAAGTTCAATTTCCTAAGGATTAGAAGCTTAAAAGATATATATAATATATTGATTTTGAACAATAACAAAGAACTTCTACAGCTATTTCCAAAACTTAGAAGTATAATTTGGCTATATCAAGCTGTCTTTTTGCCTTAACCCTTTCTTTCTATGAAGGAGATACAATAATGTAGAGATAATCTCACACCTGATGCTACTCAGTTATTATTTTCCAAATTATTAAAAAAAGAATATAAGGTAATGCTGGATTGAATAACATATATTTCAGACTGGTGCTTCTTGTTATCTTTTCAAACTGATATTACAAAAGAAAAAGAATTTTATTGAATATTTCAAGTTGGCTTTGCACTATTCAGAAAATTCATAAATTCACATGCATTAAAAAAACTTGTAGAAAGTGTAGCCAGGGATGATTTGGTGACAAATGCAAAATATCAAATTTATATTTAAAAGAAATGTTTATGATTCAAGAAAGCAGCCACATCAAGAATCACTTACTTTTAATTATCTAAAAATAGTTTTAAAAGAAATGATTGCTTATTGTTTTAAACTTATTTTTAAGAAAATAAATACAAGGTAAACTAGACATTACATATAGCATGAGCCAAATTGAGAAAAAATTAAACTGTTATATATAAACACCAGTTTGGCCAGATTTGCCTAAGAAGTTTCAAGTTAACCTTCTCAATATGTCCAAATCATACAGAGAACCTATTAACATAACTGATTGTGCATGTTTGCCATAAAAACAGTTTTCACGAAGTAATATCTGTCATTCAGTTTATAAAGGTCTTAACAGACTTGATTTTAATTTTCATTGTTAACTACATGTAATATAAACTATAATCAAAACTAAATTCTGGATTATTGATTGAACTAATGCAATACATATCTGTTGGGTAATCCTGTGTAGTTAGAATTATGCAGCTGTATTTGTTAGTTTTATTATTTTTGGTTTATGTACTTGTTAATCAAATAGGAACAAACCCTGTAAGCATTAAATGCTGTTTTATAATAATATGGCTTAGTCCTGTGACTTATAACTGTGCCCAAATCTAACTTTTCTGCTTCTTTTTTTTTTTTACTATGAATTTCTTAACATTTATAGAAGTTAATTAATATTCACCTGTTTGTCCAAAATGTGAAATAAAAATACTCCGAGACAAATCAAAATACTGAATTCATTTGTCTTCTTTTCAACTCCCCTTCCTAATGGTTCAGTGGTAAACCTGAGGCAGAGCATAGACAGCCCATTATGTAGCTTTGTGCTTAACAACAAACAAATATTTTCACAATTGAATATTAACATGAAAACCCAAATCCCTACGTGGACTTGATTTACAAAAAATAAATGAATAAAATCATCTTCTAATTATAATTTATATATTCATTATGTAAAAGATATTTTTTTAGTTTTACCACAAATAGTTATTTTACATCTAAAGTAGTAAATTTATTGTTTGGTTATTCAGCAATGATAACCAGTATTTTAGTTTTTAAGAATTTTTTTTCTTGTTGACATAATACTTAGTGTGTGATATTGTTGCACAACCAGTAACTTCCAGCCCTTAAAGCACACATGTGTAACATGCAGCTGGTGGGTTGCATTTGGCTGGCAAGGTGGTATTTTCTGGCCTGTGATGAGTTCTTAAAATATAATTGAATCTGGCCCACAATCTCGTATTTTGTTCTGTAATTAATCAAGGAAAAGTGCCTACAAACTACCTTACATAGACTGTTCAAGTATTTTGATGTCTTTGGCTTTACTACATATTTGACTGTTATTTTTATATTGTTTGTAAGTCACAAAATAAGTATTTATTATATATATAGCAGTCACTAAACTTCATGCCCCCCCCCTCCCCTCTGTGAACTTACAATGCTAGAAACTGGGCTTCCATAACTGTGGTAAGCAGAGCACAGATACCCCTTTGTGTAGCTTTCCTGATCTAAAGTAACATTGAAAAATTTTGTATCACTAACTTAGATTTTTCAAAGTTGAGCTTAATCATAAGTCTCTTACTCATGATAAGGTAAAGTATGTAGACTTTATAATATGATTTATTGGGCACTGAAAAATTAATATCAACCAGCTTACAAACAATTTTATAGGAACCAATGACTGCTAAACAATATGCTATTTCTATTTTACTGCAGATATTGTTGCACTTGTAACATCACAAACATATTTTTTAAATCTTCATATAAATGTTATAATCATCAGTAAACATGAGGAGATGGCATCTTGTTTTTAAATATGATCTAAAAAATAAATACAACACTGAAAATCTAAGTTATATTAGAACACTTCCTGCACACACATTTATAGAACACTGTTTACATACAATGTACTGAGTGCATGCTTGAGTCCTATAAATGCACTGATTGAGCTATTTCATGCTTAGTCGATAAGGCAATGAGTAAGAAGAAGGAAAATTTCTGACTTTCAAAGGAACAAAATATTTTTTGCTTTATTTAGCAGTTTATCATTATCAAAGATTGTTTCTGTCACTGGCTTTCAATAGTGATAAGCAAAAGACACTTTAACAGGCTTGTAAAAACAGCAAATATTAGACTTTCTCAATTGACTGATTCTCACATCAGTAGGCAAGATTCATTATCTCCAATTGTATCATGAAAAATAAATCACAGAACTGCTGCATTGCAACCAACAGCAGGTTATTTTAGCTGTAAATAGGAAATAACAACAAAAAACAAAACGGGACTGTAATTTAGTTTGAAGGAAGAGAAAGCAACATTACGTTGGCTTGCTTTTCCCAACTGGCGTGCTCGGGAACGCTGTACCCCTTCAACCCTACGCGTGAGAATAATTTGCTACAGAGATTATATTCGTAATTGTAAACATTAGCCTAATATTTTAAAGGGGTATTTTGAGAGAGAAGCTGTGAACAAGGTCGGCTGAGGGAAGATGCAATTCTTGTCCAGTGGTGGTAGAGTCGATGACGTCGACGAGGCAAGGCAGAGAGATCCAGACATGCATGTGGGTGGGTTTAGAATTTAATTTGTATTTTAAGTATATTTTATTGGGATGGTTTATGAGGAATAATTTTGATTGAAATTAAAATTGTATTGAATTTAAAATGATATTAAATTGAGTTTGAGGCCCTTTTCAGGGGGGTGGGGACCATAAGGTCTAATGTCCTTTTGAATTTTGATGTGGGGGAAACCAGAGTCCCCGGAGAAAACCCACTTTCACAGGACAGACGCCGAATAATCTGTCTGTCCTATGCCTTGGATGTAAAGTAACACATAATGATCAGATGTAAAGCCATGGTAATCAACCCTCTGTGTGAGTGTTTGATTCTTTGTTTTGCTGTTCGCAGATTGTATGGTGAGATGTGTTTGGTAGAAACGCCTGAAATTTTGTGAAATGCAGCAGTCAAGCTATTTCTTTTTTCCGCGTTTCTATAGTAGTTAAAAGCTAGTTAACTTAGTCTATCTTTTAAAATGAGTTTATTGCTGAATTTATGTAAGTACTATACTGGAGTGAATTTTGGAAGCCTTAGGGCTAATCTTATTACTCTGTTTTGTTGAATTTGTAATTTTTAAGGTAATTTTTTAGCATGTTGTAAATTATTTGGCATCCATATTCTATTAGTGGACGAACAAATGTTTTGTATATATTTTTAGGACTTTTGTGGGAGTGCAGTTTGTGTGTTTACCTGCAATTAGTCTTGTGTAATTGATGCATGTTAATCGAGGCGTGTATGTTCTGAATGTGTTTGTTCCATGTTAGTCGGATATCAAATATGATTCCGAGGAATTTGATGTTATTACTCAAATTTTTTGTGTGCTTCCTAGCTTAAGTTTGATTTTTTTGATAGTTTTCTTTTGTTAACATGTTTTTTTTTTAAAAAAAAGGCTATTGCTTGTGTTTTTGTTGGATTTAATATCATTCGCCATTTGTTACACCATTAAATTTAGAGATTCTTGGACACTTGTTATTGCTATGAGTGGATTTCTATATATGCTCCAGTCTGCTTCTTCGTCAGCATATTGAGAGTGGTATGTATAAGTTAATTCGGGAAACGGGATGTCGTTAAAAAATAAGATGTATGGGAGAGGCGAAAGGGTGGATCCATGCGGCACTCCTGCCGTGATAGTGAATGACTGGGATAGCGTGTCGTTTACTTTAGCTGATCTATCGGTTAAAAGGATTGATAGCCATCTGATTACAGTTTCGTTAATATTTAGATTTTTTAATTTATATCTTATGGCATTGAGCCAGACACTGTCAAATGTTTTTTAACATCTAAAAATACACCTATTGTGGCTTGATTACTATTAAATTATTTGTATATTGATTCAATTAATCGTGTGTGGTGGTCTAATTGTTTGTCAGTTCTTTCTTAATGCGTTTTGGATGTCTGATAATAAATTATTTGTTTCACAGAAATATAGGAGTCTGTTCGATATAATTTTCTCCGTTAGCTTGCCAAGACAGCTTAACAAACTAATGGGGCGGAAATTATCTGGGTTTGATCTATTGGTTTGGTTTTTAGGTATTACGGTAATTATTGCTTGTTTCTAAGTGTCCGGATAGTAATCACTTAATAGAGATAGGTTTATAATGTTGACTAAAGTTTGAAGCTTTTTTCAGAACAATATTTCTAACTGCATCATGTCCATTTTTAAGCGATTTTATGTTGACTTTCAGCTCTGTCTTGGTAACTTTTCCGTTTATCGGATTGTGTTGGTTGGTTGTCGTGTTTTTGTGTGTGTTGTTTACTGGGAAGCACAGAGTGAAAAGCGAGGGGGTTCGAATTAACGTAGTTGTTTACTTTAGTGTGGAGCTGGGTATCGAAATTCGAAGAACTTAAGTTACTAGAGGAAGTTTCTTAATAATTTTAATAATTACCTTTGTCGGGATCTGTTTCAGCTGAAACGTTATTGTGTATTATTGGGTGAAATAGATCATTTTTGTTTTGGTAACGTGATAGAGATTTAAACTTTTTCCCGAAAATCTTTAGGATTACTTTGTGAATTTTCTAAGTTATTACAAAAGTCAAGCCAATTAGTTTCTTTTAATGTTGTGCTTTATTTGTGCACTTATTCTGTTTATCTGAGTTTTGAGGACGGGATCTCGTGAAATGTAGTGTTGTCTTCTGAGATGTCTATGTTCCGTAATTAGTACGGGTATCTCGGGCATTAGTGTTCAGTGATTGTTTGAATGTTGTCTTGAGGCTGACAGGGTGGTGTCAGCTGTAGCTTTACTGATAGCTTTCTTTATGTTTTCCGCGTATGTGTCTAGTTTGTATTTGTTATTTATACATGTGATTATTGGTGGAAGGTGAGCGTTAAGTGTTTCGTTAAATGTCTGCCAGTCAGTTTTGGTGTAGTTATAAATTGGTGGGAGTTCCCGCGGTGTCGTGAGTCTACGGGCGCGAAGTGTGCATAAGGAAAGAACTACTTCAATGGTGCTTTATAAAGGGATAATGATTGATTGGAAACATGCGATGAGTTGCATTTCATCAGTTTTTGTACTGACAGCATGCAGTATAGAAATATGGATAAAAGCATATGACAAACTTCACTTTGTTGGGGTTTTTTTTTTAACAGTGCAAACAACTGGAGGTGGTTCAATGTTGCTAGGGACAGAATCCTTTAAAAAGAGCTCGTTGCATTCACAATGTACCCGAATGTTGTTAGTAACTGTAAATCTCACAATACTGTATTTGCTTCTCCAAGAACAGTTACTCTTGCTAGTTGATAATGTAACAATCTACTATTCCTGTTTTGTCCAGTATCGGCTAAACAAGTATGACAGTATAATAGTTTCAGGTAGGGCTGATTTCCATAAAGAATGAATCAGATAGGTCGGCTATATACCAGAAAGTTCAGCAAGATATATTACAAAGTAATACTGAGATTCACAATGAAACAATCTTTATTATTTACAATGAAAAGTAACAGTGTGCATGTTACTCATGGACCATGAACAGTCAGTCATCTTTACTGGAAAGGTAGAATGATGAGACTGGTGTTCTTCAAGATTTATTCCAGGCTGACCGACTCGCTTGAAATCCTGTTTCAGACTGACTAAAACTTACCTTTTGAATCAGTAATGTTAGGCTTTCTTTTATAGATAATTTAGGCAGAATATTTATGATGAATAAACAAAGGTGAAATGGGCAGCAACTTCCCGAGTTAGAGTGACACGTTTTGAGAAAGTCTTGGAAGAAGCTCAGATAAAATGGACCAAATTTTGAGACTTCTTTCATTTTTAGTTTAGCTTGCAATTATCATAATCTCATGACAGATATTTAAATTTTAGATCAGGGATGCTTAGAAATTGAAGAATTCCCCTTTGTCCCACTCATAGTTTTGAAGGTGCAATTGATAAATTCTAATAACTCTTGCCCCATTCAGACACTACCTCATCAACTGCCGCAAAGAAGACCAGAAAGCCAAAACAGTCACTCAAACCAGAGACAAGATTTGGTTCCTCTTTTTGTATCGAATCTTCCTGTTTGGTTTTTAGAGCAAAGCCACATTGGGCTATCTGCTGTATCCATCACAGGGAGTTGGGCATCGGATTTTAGCGTTGTAAGTCCGTAGGCTTACCACTGTTTCACTGGGCGACTGAATCTTCTTTTCTCTAAGTAGTCTCTGACTCCGTGAGAAAAAAATCTTCCAGTGGTAAGCCTGAAGACTTATAATTCAAAAAACTGGGTTTTGATGCCCATTGTGGGCACAACACAGATAACCCATTGTGTGGCTTTGTGCTTAACTACAAACAAACCATGAGAAAAAAAGTTATCACATGATCCAATGAAATAGCTTTGGGGGATCAATGGATCCAATGCTGAAGGCAAGTATGGGATCAAAAACACCCTGTACACAACAATTTGATGTGTTTGTGGAGCAATGAATATTCTACTTTACCAGTGTCCAAAGCAACCTAAATTGAAAAAAAATATATATATGTTAGTATCTTGCTTACTGTCTTCATGGTAATGTTAATTTCATGGTGTGTTATTGGTCGGTTGCTGTTTGTTATATATGTACATATACAAATGTACACATACACACACATATACATTTTTATGTTTGTATTTGGAGAAGGATTTATTTTATTGATTAGGTATATGGTGATATGTAAACTTGCCAAGATTCGGGAGAGGCAGCTAGGGACGGAAATTGTGTTGATAAATTGTTGCATTCTTCTACTTTGCTGTAAAATGTGTAGGCTAATTATGAAGTGCGCTCTTTGACTGTTAGATTATTACTTATAGTGTTTAAGTATCAAGTGGGGTATTTATTGGTAGGTGATGATCTATTTTAATTACTTGGTTTTGGTGAGTATGCAATCTTTTGTAAATGTAATCTGACATATTACAAGTAATCATATTACTGTGTTCTAATAGAACTCTAAGCTTTATAAATTACTACAATGGAGTGTGAATTACTGCATTTAAAACTACCCCGGTTTTCTTATGCTTCATTTATCTCTTCTATGAAAATTCACTGCCTGTCGATAATTTCAACGTTAAAACTAAAACATTCTCTAACTAGTATTAGTGAAACTAACAGATACACTGCATCATTCAATAAAACTTTCCATATCAGATATCACAGTTTACCTCATAATCATCAATTCTAGTTTCATCACAAAATTACCAATTTACACAACAGACAAGAAAAATAAGTCGTACACTATCTACATCCCGTATGTGTAAAACTTAAGTAAAATCAAACGTGTAGCTAAAAAGTTCAATATTGATGCCTACTGGAAATCTTATAAAACACTCGGATCTGTCATTGTTAAAATTAAACAAAGAATACCTGACGGCAAACAAATATTCAATTATGAAACACCGTGTATTTGGGGCCCGGCATGGCCAGGTGGTTAAGGCACTCGACTCGCAATCTGAGGATCGCGGGTTCGAATTATGTCCCACCAAGTATGCTTGCCCTTTCAGCCGTGGGGGCGTTATAATGTGACGGTCAATCCCACTATTCGTTGGTAAAAGAGTAGCCCAAGAGTTGGCGGTGGGTGGTGATGACTAGCTGCCTTCCCTCTAGTCTTACACTGCTAAATTAGGGACGGCTAGCGCAGATAGCCCTCGTGTAGCTTTGCGCGAAATTCAAAAACAAACAAACAAACCGTGTATTTGTAAACAGACCTACATTGGAGAAACTGGAAGACACCTCGGGGCAAGAATGGTGATAACACAGAATTCAGCACTGGCAGAACATGCAATGTTGACTGGACAAAAATAGACTAGGATAATTACAGACACGTAGACTCAGATAAACTCTGAAAAAAAATCTTTTTACATTAACACAATGAAACCAACGTTAAATAAAGACTCGGGCTTGAAAATCAGAAGTTTTAAACTACCATTTGTCAAATCACCGCTCGTTTACACTAACCGTATTACAAAAACCATCAGCCAATAACGTCATATCTACTTCAATCTTCCTGGGTACCATATAAACCCCTGAAAAAACTGTGTAAGCTGATCAGTCCTTTTATACATCATCTTTGTAAATGACATTCCTAACCTAACGTATACATACCATTCCAAGTATGCCGACGACATAGCTGTCTGGAGCATATAAAGAAACCCACTAATCGCAACTGCTCGAGTCCAAAAATCATTAAATCTAGTACTAGAATGATGCAACAAATGGCGAGTTATAATAAGCCCAACAAAAACACAAGCAATCGCCGTTTTTAAAAAACTACAAAAACACGTGAAAACCCTAAAGAATATCAAACTAAATTTGGGAGGAGTAGAAATAAAAATGAATAATAATATTAAATTTCTTGGAATCACCTTTGACACACGTTTCAATTAGCAAGCACATCAAACTCATTGCCGGTAAACACACTGGATGTTCACTAGACACAACTATTAAAATATATAAAACACTTATACGTCCCCTAATAGAATATGGTTGTGAGATAACAACCTTAAAAAATAACAATCATGGGCACAGAAATTTTTCCGGGTAGGGGGCAAAGCAGTGTGAAATTGTGAAGTGAAAAAGAAATTCATATACACATGCTGAATGAATAACATTTTTTTTTTCTTTTCAGTAGATATTGACACTTGTTTATTGGATGAAGTTTTCACTTTTTGCCCAACTCAGGCACGATGAGTTGATCATAGTTTGAGATTCAGTGACGTAGCTAGTTGATTGTTCAGCTTAGGTTGTAGGTTACGAATTAGGAGTGCTTTCTTTTTTCTTAGCGTCCATTCATCTTTCAATGAGTATATTATTCTGAAGTGTTTACTCTTCGGTATTTTGTTACAGTCTTTGCTTAGGTGGTTGTAAATTACAGAGTTATTGAAAGGGTTGTTATGCGCATGCTCCTTGATTCTAGTAGCTCAGGTTCGATTCGTTTACCCATTATAGATTTGCCTGCAGCAAGAATACAAATATTTGTATACTTCCAGCGATATTTTTGAAGGAAGCATTTTGTCTTTAAACAGGAAAAAATTATGTATTCGCTTGTTCGGTTTGAAGATTACTCTTACCCTGAGTTTGGGATGAGTTGATTGCAGAATGCTTTTGATTTTACTTTTAAGTTTGATGCCGTGGGAAACAGTGAAGTTCCAAATCATATTCCTTTTCAATTAAGCATATATTAAGACGAAGTTCGTCCATTATACCAAAATCTGAATAACTGCTGATGGAGTATCCTGTACAGCTGTTTTGCTAATTTTATTGTTTAATGTTTAGTTGAAATTAAGCACAAAGCTACACAATGGGCTATCTGTGCTCTGCCCACCACGGGTATCGAAACCCGGATTCTAGCGTTGTAAGTCCGCAGACATACCGCTGTGCTACTGGGGGGCATTGTTTAATGATAGTTTGACAACTAATGCTGTTGTTATATGTGATATATATTTTCCACCCTGTTGCTTGAGGTATAGTGTACCTGTGAAAGAACTTTAAGTGAAACTGCAGAGTTTCTAACTTCATTTCTTACACATTTGTCCAGAAATTATAAATTTCCTTTAGTTCAGAGATTTATATATATATTTTTTATTGTGAAGTCCAGTTGCATCAAAACCGAAAATATGTCTCACTTTTTTTGATATGTGTTTTTACTAACTAAATAGGTAAAATATTGACGTGACCCGATATTGTTTTCTCATATATATATATATATATATATACATTTTTTTAGGTTATGATAATTCAAGGATAAATTTAGCACATAGTCATTTGATTTCCACAAAAACAAGGTGTTTGTGGACCAACTATCAGGAAGGGCAGTTATAGAGATATGTTGAAATAGACAAGACATTAATTGTCATTAAAATGTTTTACTAAAACAAAGAAAGGAGGGGTAGCTGATTATGACCGTGGTGGCCATTATTTTGTGAAGATAAAACTACAAAATAAATTATATTTAAACGGAAAGACAAATTAAAAGAAACTTGGCTTGAAATTAAAATGTATACAATAACCTGTTTGAAAACAGTATAGTGATATAGGACTGGACTTCTTCTGCGAGTCTCGGCGCTCTCAATCAAACTATTTCTCTCAAAAACTGGATCAAATCAGATGTGAAAGCGCCAAAACTACATTCACAATACATATTATTTTTGTAGTTGACTAATCAGAAAACGTACACTGGAATGCGGAAATATCTGCCTTGTTCCGTATGAGAGCCCCAAAGCTTCCTCTATACACGAAGTCAAGTAGGATATAATACAACTATCCCATGAAAGAGCAGGCTGGATTTAGCACGTGACCTCAATGAATTTAGGACTTTCAAATAATCAGAATTTAGAAAATTGTTTAGATATGTAGATATGAAATATATAGTACAGAAGAGTGAGATATGTAATATATATATACTATAAGGTGCTTACTGTATTATTGTTTCGTTTGATGAAAAAATAAAACTTAAATTGAGGTGTATCACACAATAATAAATATCCGAAAAAAATAAGGCAGTTTAATAACTCCACCATGTGAACACTAAATAGTGAAATTTGGCTATTATTACAATACATCTGTAGTTTCAAAATTTTCAAATGCATTCAACAAAAAGAACTCAATACAAATGCATTCAATTTTATTTTTGCTGTGTATTTCTCTTTTTTTTTGTATTTAATGAATACATTTTGTAGGTTGGCTTGGAATAAAGTAAATAATATATTAGAACGAGAGTAAGTTTGTGCTTTTGATTTTATTTCATTTATTTTTAATGTTACAAGTGAACTTTCTACATAGTTTCTTGTAAATATTATAAATTTATTTTTCATATAACCAACGTTAGAATAAAATATAATTTAAAACTTTTTACGTAACCTTGAATATTAAATATAAATGATTATGCGGTAATTCAGATAATAATGCACACCATAATGTTCAGATAGCCCTTTATCTATCTATATATATATAAACTATTGATACAAATGTATAACAAGTAGACAGCTCCAAACTTTAAAAGGTTTACGCAATCTGAGAGTGGAGCAATTGTGCAAGTAATAACAGACCTTAGCATTTGTATAGAGAGCTCTAAGAATATACTACTTAGTCGAAAACAACACATACTTACATTACGATTTGTTCGTGCTTTATTTAGCCGACAACTACATTTATTCCTTACTCTTTTTTTCATTAAAGTAACTTAATTACAAAAAATAGAAGAAGAAAAGGGCTAGTGGTTAGGGAGCTTCACTCGCAATTTGAGGTCGTGGAATAGAATCCCATTGCTTAACATGCCGCAGGGGCATTATAATGTACAATCAATCCCAATATTTGTTGGTAAATAACAGTCTAAGAGCTGGCGATGGGTGTTGTTGAGTAGCTTATGGGGGAAATCGCAATTTTGTTTGTGGGTGTATATTAAAAGAGACAGTCAAATCCCACTATTCGATTAGAATAGCCTACGTGTCGATGGTGGCTTGTGTTGACTATCCCTTCAAAATTATGGATGACTAATGCATATAGCTCTCAAGTAGCTATGCCTAAAATTCAAAAAACAACCCCCCCCTGCCCAAAAAAAATCACAGTGATCTAAATGAGGTAGTTACAGACCATGTTAAAAAAAAGTCCATAAAGTATAGTGTGTATGATATTGATATGAGTGTACCAAGCATTTAATTTAGCAGTGGGTATCATCTTACTTTCTGTACTAGACACGTCACATCACATATTTCGAATGTGCTCTGCATGCAGTTTTGGAATGTTATAAGAGGTGTTTTTAAAATAATATAATCAAGAGAATTTGATCTTAGAACCTTGTTTTTGGCTAAAAGAACAAATGTTTGACTTGAGTAATTTTTTTTTTTCAGATAATCTCTGGAAAATATATAATTACACACAAAACATCTGTTAAAATAGTAGACAATATATAGTAGTTGCACTGGTTTTAAATATATATATTAATGCTTTCGTGTAAATATCTTTGACTAGTTTATCGAACTTGGGTTTTATTAAAGAAAACAAAATAGACCAAAAAATTTTAAACAACTGACCCAAAATGCAAAATATTAATGCCCGCGTTCCTACAGTGGAAGGCCTGACATGGCCAGATGGTTAGGGCGCTCGACTCGCAATCTGAGGATCGCGGGTTCGAATTATGTCCCACCAAGTATGCTTGCCCTTTCAGCCGTGGGGGCGTTATAAAGTGACGACCAATCCCACTATTCGTTGGTAAAAGAGTAGCCCACGAGTAGACGGGGAGTGGTGGTGATGACTAGCTGCCTTCCCTCTAGTCTTTCACTGCTAAGTTAGGGACGGCTAGCGCAGATAGCCCTCGTGTAGCTTTGCGCGAAATTCCAAGCAAACAAACCAAATATACAGTGGCAAAACAAAGGTTTCAAGGTGATGAAAATGATAGCATCTTTTCGTAGACAACAGCAAATAATTATACCACTCAATTATTTTCTTAGTTTCAGGTATTTTTAATTGTTAAGAACTGTCGTACTGAGAAGTACAAGCGGATTAACCCTTTATGTCAGTTGTTAGGGCACTTGTCTGGTGTCCACCTGGTCTAGTTTCCAGTCTAACTCGAGGAAATACAAACAAAAAAATCACCACAGACAAACACTCACACAACTTGGAGCTTTCTTCGAGACATGGTTTGAGGACAGGCATAGTTTGTCAGAGGATAAGATTGTGGTAGTTTGAGTACAGTGAACCCTCATTAGTCCGGACATTGAAAACCTAGATTATTCACGATCAGGATGATTTTTCACACAGACAGATCTTCACAACGGGAAATGTAATCAATAATCCGTATATTCGCAATCCAAATCCAAAGAGATATTTCCTGTAATAAAGATACATTTTGCTATGGATACCTATTCTGTAATCCATACATGACACCACGAGAGTCAAGTAGGGATCGATCAGAATAGGAAATGATGTGATAATTATTAACTACAAAACACTAGTAGGTACCATTTTACAACAGTTTTTCTAAGAACGACTTTAATTCACAATGAGTGCCTTGCTGTCATGCAAAATACAGGTATAAGAGAAAAGCTTGATGACATCAAAATTATTGAGTGGCTGGAGAGTTTCAATAGAAGGATGCACTCAAAGAAGCGAAAAATCATTCTACTTGTGGACAATGCTACTAGTCATACTGCACCACATCAAGAGCTGTGCTTCTTACCATAAGACACCGTATTAGTAATAAAGGCTATGAATGCTGGTCATAATCAGGTCGTTTAAAGATGAAAAGAACGATCCGCAATCTTTAATCGTTCGTGAGGCTTTACAAATGTAAATTTTACTTGGTGCAATATTACTCAGCAAACTGTTAAAAAACTGCTTCAAGCGTGTAAAGATTTTGCTGCAGCATGAACAAAGTGAAATGGTTGAACGTGGTGAGATGTAAGAAGTTGTTAATGAAGTAGATTATGAAATTCATACCTTAATCTCGAGTAGTAATAATGCTGTGTTAACGATCAGTTGCTCAACATAGACCCGGCAAATTCAACTGATCAAGATGAAGACATGATTTCTATCGTGTCTCTTCAATAGTGTGGTGACAGTGAGTCTGACAGAAAATAATCCACCAATCGAGCCACTCAAAAAAAAAGCACGATGTAGTCTTAAAGACACCATCACATGGTTTGAACAAAATATTATTTGATGTAATTTTATTTGCTTGAAACTCCAAAAGCTTCATTTCAAGAGTAGACTGTGATTACATCTTTTAGAAGTGACTTGTCATGTTCTTTGCTAGATTGTTTAGGCAGAGTATACATGATGAGTATACCGGAATGGACGGCAACTGCCTGTAGTAAAAAACACAATGTGGAGGACAACGTTTCGAAAGTCTTTCGTCTTCAGTGTTATATATTTGACCAAAACTATGTATTTTGTATTGTGTAAGTAAATATGTAATTGGTTTGAATAAAATGATGTTTTATGGGAATTAATGAAATGGTACTTTGATTTTGCAATATGTTTGAGCTCCTTACATATGTTGATCAAGAATGCATGCTTTTAATAATGTCGATTATATTCAAGTTGACCCATTCGACTATCTGAATGTCTCGCCAATCTGGACGAATTAGTTCATTACAAATGTTCTTGGATTAACGAGGTTTCACTGTAGTTAAGATGTGCCTTTATTAGAAGTTGTCAGTTAGTTAACTTTCTAAATTAGCTGGTAAACTAAATTTATAGTCCAATGACCCCACATACCGGAGACTTATCCCAAGGTCATATGTTATCCTTTTAAGGAATTACGTAATAAATTAGATTATTATTATTTGTAATAAGATCTAAAAAATAGATGTATACGTGGTATATACGTTAACTGACATCTGACAAACAGCTATAAGTACCCACAATAAAGCAGGTTCCAAAATTGTTTGGAGAAAACCATAAACACAACAATGTCTTTTTTTTCGTACAATGAATACATATGCTAGAGTTTTCCTAATTTGGCCAATTTCTAAATAGAAAAACATCTTGATGCTGGTCAGAGAGAGAAAAGAGTCTACTTACATCTACACGAGACGAAGACAAGGTCGAAAATAAATGCTAGAAAATTGTTAGGCATAATAAAGATCCTCATTCAATATCCCACAATCCTTAGATTTCTTATTTCAGTTATTATTTCTATTATATATACTCAATGAAGATAAAAACTTAGCTCATACTAACTTGTACAAGTCTCTGAACAACTCATTGAAATGTGTTTGACTTCACTTCCGAAAGACATGCCACAGAATCGTGGACAAACTAGTACATAAGCTTTATAGAACAATCATTATGGTATTTAACTTTTGTATAAGTTAGAGAATTATTGTAAGTTTACGACGTTGCTATATCCATTTTATAAAAATTTCACTAACACGCAAAACACCCGCAGAAAACTTTAGAAAATGTATTCAAGTACATATATATATTCAAAGAGTTGTGGTACAGTAAAACCTAATGCCTTCCCTAGTTTTGAAGTGATAAAATAGACTAAGAGGAAGACATCTTATCAGCACCATCCATCACCGACTCTTGGGCTACTCTTTTTACCAAGAATAGTGGGACTGACCATGACATTATAACGCCCCCATAGCTGAAAAGGGCAAACATGTTCGGTGACGAGAATTGATCACCCTCAGACTGCTTGTGGAGTGCCCTAACCACCAGACCATTCCATACATTGTCTTTATTTCATTATTTCTATTAATACCTGCCGATTGTACCAGTTTACTTTCATTTAAAGTAAAATACACCTATTTACTCTTTCATTTACTTAAATGCTGTAGTCATTTATTTAACCTTTTCATTTAATTTTCATTTTGTTTTAATCTAATCCATTGACGAAATAAATAGTTTTACACTCAGCTGATTAAACAACTTTTATTTACCTTATTTAATATATAAAAGTGTTTTATTTAACTTCTCACCATGTTTGTTTAATTTCATCAATACCTGTCCTCTCTGTACATACTACGTCAAAGAATGTCTAGTTATAAGTTTATATAATTATTTTTATTTTCACCTAGGCTAATACATTTTTATTTAATCGAGTGCTTCAACTGAGTATTTCCTTATCCTCCAATGTCCATGCATCTATATCCACAATGTTGATATTCAGCAACCAATTGAATATTTCTTGTTCGTTTGTTTCAGAATTGTCACTCAAAGCTATAAAAAGAGCTATTTACACATAGTCATCTCTAATTTTGAACAGATGGACTACGTGGAAGGCAACTAGTTAACAACACTGCTATAAGCTCCTGGGCTACTCTTTTCTGTCCAAATTGTGGGTTTTGACCATCACTCTTATAAAGTAACTAAGACTCAAATATTCTGAGTAAATTTTTGCTGAAAAAGGGCTGTGAACCATGAACCATGAGATTCACAGTCCGAGCACGTAGGCCAATTGGTCACATCTGGTTCCAAGCTATATATATTTATTGCCTCTATCACTCCTATTGTCACTTATTCTTAACATTCTCTAGTAACCTATTAATAAGCTTTTCCCTTGAAACATTGGAGTCCCCACTGGGTGAGCAGTAAGTTTATGGACCTACAATGTTAAAATCCACGGTTCAATTCCAGGTGGTGAACAAAGCTCAAATGGTCTATTATGTAACTTTGAACTAAAAATAAACAAAGCCATCGCTGAAGAGTGAAATGTATCGTATTTCAATTAAAAATATTTGTTTTGTGTAGCATGAGAATTAGTTGTTCGTATTTTCGAAATTTTGCCATTGATGCATCTGCTAGTAATTTTACGGATCATTCATTTATTAACCATGAATTACTTTAAAATTGGCGACCATTAACCGACGTTGACGAATAATCAACTATCTAACACGGATCACTAGTTAGCCTTGATAAACAGCAGAGTTGTTCAACGTTACTTTGAGACAGGTTACTTCTGGCACCTTATATACACTGTCATGTGTAGGAAATTTACATAAGCATATGTAAGTATTCAGTAAAGCAAATTACAACAGCAACGATTGACATATTTACTTCTTTTTCGAGTTTATCACCTAGTTTCTTCATTTCTCTCAACTTCCTATAGACTAAAGCTATAACACCAGAGTAAATACAATGGGTTAATTTTGACTATCTGTGACATGTTTACATACTTATAGATATTACGAGATTCCAAATAAATACCTTTTAAGGGTGAAGGGAGAATTATTTTTGACTTAGATAACAGGTCAAAGGGTTTTTCTAATAGGATAATGCTTCCACAAAAAAGTACACCCTATGCCTGCTTTCAGAGTAACAGTATCAATGTCTTAATTAAAATATCTTTCTTAAGCAGAGTCCAATTCTTAACCATATAAGATATCTTTGGATCATTTAGTAATTTTGATAGGTTAGACCATAGTATTTTGGTCATATTCAATTGACGGACTTTATCAATTACGATAAACTTCTGTTTGAATATAATTGAGAGGTCAACTCACAGAATAGTAGATAAAATCGACAGTGATAATGATGTTATGTAGTATGTTTAGGTCAAACTAATTATTCTGAAAAAAAAAAAAAAATACAATAGATTTGCTGAATAATAGAAGATTCGAAAAGATATCTACCGTGAAATAATTTTAAATTCTCAAACTTTGATTGAGTTTGAAATAGAAATAAAAAAACTGGACATTAAACGGAATGAGTATCTTTATCAAATAATACAAACACAGTGTGTATAGTTTTTTATATGACAGACTTTAGTTTTCCTTGAAGCTGAGCTGTTCTTTCTTCAAACTACAGTTGATAATAACTTCTACCAAACTATCTACATCTAATGTTACTTATTTAATAGGTAATATTAGATTTATCCAGAGTGACCAGCGCTACTCATGTATATGTCGTTCTCATTCAAACATAAGACAGGTTTTAACATCGAGAACTTCCTGAACTTCCATTGGAGGATTCTGCTGTCTACAATCCGACACAACATGTAGCATTGCAGTCATGAATTCATGGGAAGATCAGATGTTATCTCCAGAGAAGTACAAAGGAACAAAGGCAACTGGAACGAAATCAGCTTAATTACTATATATTATCTACGTGTTATGCGAAAACTACACATAACAGAATAATTGACAAATTTCAAGTAATAAAATATCATAATAAGAAGGTAGAAAATGTATGATATTCTTGTATACCACATATTTAGTAGCGCAACCCTTAAATTATCATCAGGACAAAAAGCTTTTGTAACGGCCAAAAATATATTTAATGTTAATATAGTGTTACGTATCTGCTTGTTTGTTAATTTCCGGTAGAAATTCTTTCTGAGGAACTTCAGCGATACAAGTCATTTCTTGATTAAAGCACTTTATTCTTTCTCGATACAAACTTTTAGTACACAGTAATTCCACAGTTAGTACGTTTCTCGTCACTTTAAACTTAACAACTTTTATAATACACGCTATAAATCACAGCGATTCACCACGTCGATAACTTCGCTCTGTACCAGTACAAAATACACACTTTACGGCTCACTAGCTGGAAACTAACTGAACCATAAATTACACAGAACTCACCGTAACTATTGTTCGCTTCTCCCCGCTGGCTTTTCTCTGCCAGGCTTATATACTAATAAAGAGGCATCACCAACATTCTTGGAGTTCCGCGATTATTCAAGAAATTCACCAACATGCTACCAGCGTCACCTGACTTCCGCTGTCGTAACAATAGCGTAGCATTATTTCACCTTGTTACCGAAATGAGTTGAAAAGAAGAAACAAATGTTTCGAAATGAGAGAGAAAAAATACATTTTTGAACGATTGATATTAGCCATCCATACATTCACTTTGGAAAGTTTTCTTTACTTCTTTTCTTGTTTTTTAATTGCAGTGTTTCAATAGACATAGGAAGGTTGTATTTATAACCAAGTACTGAATACAAAGAGGTTCCAACTGTAATATCTAGTGTTTATCTGTTATTGGCTAGTAATTCCTGTTTCACTCTGTACTTAAGCTTTTTAAAGGAAAACCAAATTCCGAAAAAAGCTAAATTCAAGGGGTAATGATAACATCGTTTACACTAGAATTATGATTTTTTTAATGACTACTAGTTATTAACAACACTAATACAACGGATACTCCGTTTGAAACTATGTCTCCTCAGTGAAATTGGTTGATACCATTGTTTTGGTTTTTGAGTTGTCATGTAATATAAAAGAAGCAGAAGAAAAATTAAGAACAAGAAATTCAAACTTTCTGCTATGATAGTTACTAGACATTCCCAGAAGTTGTGACTCAGTAATTACATAAATATTGTTATAAAGGAAAACACTGTGTTACGACAGCGGAAGTCACGCGACGCTGGGAGCATGAGCGCTGGAGTTTCTAGAAGAATCAGGGAATCTTGCGAATGTCCCAGCGTTTACTAGACGCCCTCTTTTTAGTATATAAGCCAGAGATAGATTGAAGAGAAATAATTGATAATTGAGTCAAGTGAACAGTAGGCACCGTAAGTAAAGTGTGTGAATCGCTGTGAATTATAGCTTGTTTATAAAAGTAGTTAAGTTAAAGCGACTGCGGCAATTCTGTGTATTGCAAAGTTGTATCGCAAAAGAATAAACTAGTTGAAATTAAGAAAGGACTTGTATCGCTGAAGTTCCTTGGAATGAATTTATACCGGAAATTATCAAACGAGCAGATACGTAACAACTGTATAGTATTGTAAAGTTCTGATGATCTCTTGAGGAGATATTTAAAAAACCATTTTGATGAACAATCCGAGCCATCCCTCTTAGGCAGTACTACATCCTGCCTGATGTAAATTGGTATTCAGGTATTGTATCTAATAGCAACAAACGGGAAGCCAGACATTGAAAAAAAAAGATATTCTGTCTCCACTCTTTTTTCTTAATAAATGTTTAGAAGTAGATGTAGACAAACGACCCACAGCCTCTGAACTCTTAAAAGTATTGGAAAAATTACTGTTATATTAATAGGCCGTTTTCTTTTGATTTGAACCTTTTATCCTTATGACATAAATCAATATCATTAAATGTAAGAATTCATTGTTATTCTTGGCTGTTCATCTTACAGAGTGAGAACTTTAACTTAATAATTTAATATTTATTTTGTTATATTCATAATTCTCATACAATATCAACTTTTACTGCTGAAAAAATGGTATAATTTTTACATCCCTGACCAACTTTTAATTAAATAATTTTATTTTGTAAAAAGTTTTAGTTATACATACTAAATACTATACTAAAGCATTTTCTTTGAAGTAAGTTAACTGACAGTGTAGAAGGACGTTTCCACGATTTTCTTATGTAATGACTTCTTTGTTTGTTAAGCGTAAAGCTGTTATTTGGGCTATTTGCGCTCTGTCCACCGCGTGGAATCGAACCCCAAGTTTTTACGTTGTCAGTCGATAAAAATATTGTTGATCCGCCGGGGTCTTTTCTTATGTAGCAAGTATTACAAGGATGCCCCTTGATGTGAGAATACTACCACTGGATAATGAATGACAATAATTACTTTACTTTAAACTTCGACATCCTTTTTATAATAAAGTAGGTAATTTATAATATTATAGTATTAAATTAAATTAATAGACATGACATGATATTTAAGTTATATTGTTAAAAATGGAAGACTTCATAATTATATTTTCTATTTAATTTATCGTAATATCTTTTAGGATGGCGTTGCTAGCTTCAGATCGCAGCAAGAGAAAAGTAGGGGAAAGAAATAGGTAACCAACGTTATTTATACTCTGTGTTATCATAACAATAACATTAAGTATTTTTATACACATACATTTTCTTTAAAGTGGATATTGGATGCTTTACTGAATGCCCAAAATTCACTTCAATTTATAGCTTACTTGTAGAAGAAGTTATGTGAGGAAAACAAGCTTAAAAATAAAATTAAAAGTAAGAACTCGCACTTAGTTACTACTACTACTATAGTATATCTTTATTAGTGTTAGTTACTATTAGTATTACTTCTACTAGAAATAGCAGTAATAATAATAGTAACTTAGTTATTTAGTTGTAGTGTGAATTCTTACTGTATGCGTATATGAAATTCATCGTATTACTATTATAGCCCAAAGTAAATGTTAGGGTAATCGTATTATTATTACTACTACTACTAGTATTAGTATTACTACTTTTTAATTTCTTACTTGTGTTAATGTTAGCAGTAGCCAGTATCAATAATCGGAAAAGGGTAGTGATATTAATATTGGCAAGAATTTAGTTACAACTTACAGTAAATTTAACAGTCATTTATATGGGACATCAAATTGTGTAAACTATAAAGGTGTGGTGATACAATATGAGTATTTTATCGCAAAGCTGTGATAAGATTGTATCGATACGTCATCTGATACAATATGATTTATGCATCTTCACGAAATTTGGCAAGCTTTCAGTAAAAATTATAAGTTTTTGTACAGAATTTCTAATAAACAATTTTTACTAAAAATTAATGATTCAATACAGGAAGATGAGTATTGAGTACTACATGTTGTCTTTGTTTCTTTTATCAAAAACATTACATGCATAGTAACATAACAAATTAACAATAACAAAATAGATAGATATTAACGTTTCTTATTTTACATCTCTGGCCATAGAATTTGACCTGAGAATTTGAAAAAGCACTGTAAAGTGTGAAGTGCTTGAATAAGACAGTGTTAGTAATATAGATAATAAATTACAGACAAGACTGTCAAACTTTGTAATAAAATATTAATTAATCTTCTGTATCTATCTATATATGTATCGTATCGACTACTATTATGAGATATGCACCCCTAATATTGTAAGATGCCATATGAAGACAAGAAACATTGTAGGTTATGCAATGATATTGTATTTTAATGAAGAGTAATTCAGAATATTAATAATTAATCATTCTTGGGGTTCGACATCCAGGAACTTTGCCCTTCCACAATGCAATGTGTGCTGAGCAACTGAGGCAAACAAATTTTGCGACGAAGAGGAGATCCTGTTCATTCCGTATACTTTCCTGCTGTCTAGACTTGTATTCATAATGACTCTTTGTGTTTTTGATGATCTTTTGTTTTTTTCAAACCTGCAAAGGTGAAGAAGAATTGTTGTGTATTCAATTGCACTAATAACAAGTCGAATATCTTTAGTTCATATTCATGTTGAATGTGTAATAGGACTGCTGAAAAAGCATTATACAATCTTTCCAGTTCTTTTCAGAATAATTTTTCTTTTTAGTTGCTACGCTACATAGTAAGACATCGTATTTTTGTTTATTCTGGTGCATCCTGGCTGTATACATGTATTTAGTACATGGTCACCAGTCTAATCTTTTTAACTAAGTGTTGACCTTCTAACAATGTAGCACTACCTGAAATTGTTGAAACAAATTATTATTGTTTTGAACTTTATACTACACTTGTTGTGTTAGTGTTGTCATTGCTTTAACAATAAATAGAAAAAACTTCTTGTTTCTTTTGTCTTGTTATGTGATTCATTCTTTCTCTTCTCTTCATGTTTTCTCATTTTACATCATACTTCATGTTTATTTTCTGGCTCTAGTTCGATGACGAGGAACCCACTTTGAGACTAATAATGGCTGGAGACGGCTTGAATGGGTAATGAAGAAAAACTTTAATATAAGTTCAACATAACAGCAAATGTACCTGATGATGACAAAACCTTGTCGAAAAACGTTGTACATTTG
>NW_013667407.1:154471-204135 GCF_000517525.1 Limulus polyphemus
GACAAGGTTTTGTCATCATCAGGTACATTTGCTGTTATGTTGAACTTATATTAAAGTTTTTCTGTCTCTAGGTTGTGATGTAGCACATACTTTTTTATACTCTCACATTTCCACTCTTTTCTGCATATTTTTGGACAAGAACAAATTGTACACATCACCAGACAGAAAAAGAAAAGGACAAAGAGTTATATTCATTTCATAATTTGAATATTTATACAACTTTTCACATTATTTGATAAACTTCAGTATTTACAAAACTCATTTAGAAATTAATTTCATATGATATTGACAACAACAACTCAAGATACATGTGTAAACATTTGTTCCCTGCCTTTAAGATGATTAAAATGAAGAGATTTATCTTTATACTGATGACCTTTTACTTATTCTTATAAAAATGGTTTTGTCATTGTAACTTCTTAATCCATTGTTCAAATTTGGGGGATGACTTAAGGATGATGTTATAACCCTCATATTTCAAGACATCACATAATTATGTAATTGATGATTATACAATAATTAATAATTCATTAAAAACATGGAAGATATGATGAAATTTTCCATAATCTGTATTGTGAGAAATAGCATAAAGATGCTGTGTGCCAAATTTCAAGCACAAATCTTATTCTTGTAGAGAGTTGTCATGTTAAGACCATGAGAATGTTGATTTTGAGAAACATGATGTTAAAGTTTCACAGTTCGTATTAGCTATGTATTTGTTATTTGTAGATAGAATATCACTGTTGCATTATCAGTTTACATGGATTTAAGTGACATTAGTTATGCGGTTTGCCACAGGAAGGCTTCTTGCTTCCTTTCAAGCACTTGAGTCATAACTGTACTTGCTTCACTGTTATTTGCCCCTTTGTCAAGATGGTGGTCACTTTACCAGGCAAAATCACGACTGTGATGTGACGCCGACTTTAGGAAAACGTTTAACTCTTAAATGTTAAACTTTTAATAGTATCAGTAGTATCTAACTTGCTAGCAGTAACTAAAGCTTTCATTTTGAATTTCAATAGCTAGCATATAATAAAACTATTTTAAAATTTGCTAATGATATTATATTCTAGAAAAGTTCAATTTTGTGTAGAATGTTTCTTTAATTCAGATCATGGACAGTATTACTAAGTGGGCAGAAATATGGAATATCATAATGTTTAACTTTAATACTTCTTTTTTATTTTTTGGTAGGAAACTAGTAGTAGTAATGACATGGATACCACACACCATGTTTTCTTCACACTAAGTCAGAAGTCTAATAAATTATAGTTATTTTATAGCTGTAAACTATTACTTTAGCAAAATAACTTCACCTGTGAGTAATTTTAATATATAAGTCTATTATATGAACATATTAATGAATCAAGTTAATGATTATTGTAAAATACAAAACTATATTGATGATTCTGATATTTTTTTCAGTAACATCATGTCGCTAATTACCAATGAACTGCAAGATGTTAAAAGCCACTGTGAAGATCAAATAGAAGGGAGTAAAGTTATTACCTGTGTTCCATCCATGGTCAGAGTGGAGATCAAGTAAAGACATTTTTGTTTTTTTAAACGAGGAATGTGTGTTGAAAAAGTTACTGGAAGCTATATTCCTAGAACATTTTTTAATTTCCTTTAATTTTTTAGAATTATTTTTAGAGTTTTATGCATTAACATTATTTTTATGACAACCTATAGGCTAATTAGCAGTTATTTTTAGTATGTGCCAGCTTGAGAGAAATTTAATGTAGTTTTTTTTTTGTTTTTATGTTTTCATATAGACCAAATCCTTTGCTCTTAGATTGGGGTCTCTAGAATTTTATGAGTCAAGAAAAACTTGCAAAGGTTTAGCAGTTTGTAGTGTTTTGTACTTCAGAAATTTGTAGATAATTTTTTTATGCTCCTTATACCAGACACAAAGAGGAGAGTGCATTAAATGTGACTTATGTTTGGTTACAAAGAAAGTGGCCAGTGGTTAAAATATTCCAGCAAGAAAGTTGATTGATTGAGAATTATTTAAAAGTGTATAGGCATTTTTTTCAGCATAGAAACTTATATATCATGTCTGAATCTTTTCATTGATCGAGTACTTGTATTAGGTAATGGTTTTTTAGAATTATGGATTGTTGTATTGTGTTTTTATCAAAGAGTGAAAAACTGCATTAAAGTCCTAAGCCACCAAGTGGATTTGACATTATTTTAGGAAGAAGCAAGTCAATTTCAAAGTTATTGTTGAGTGCACATATTACAAACTTAAGCCAACAGTGCATCTTAAATGAGGCACCACTGTTGTGTAAGAAAAGTCAACAAAAAATCTATGAGATCTTTGTAGACTTTCAAGGCATTGTCCCTCCAACTGGATGCATTTGAGTGGATTGCTAAGTTTGTTCTAACCAATGTGGTATTAATGGTCTTATTTTCATTCACTTTATTTTGGTTATTTTAGTGTACTTTTTGAATTACTTTTGATTTTATATGATAAACCTCTTCTGAAGGTTTCAATTTGTGCATTTAGTGAAAAATGGATTTTTTTGTCCAAAAAATTTCTTGTCACCCATTCCTTTAAAGCTAATCTGGATATTTTATTCTTTGGGAATGAATTTCTAATGCTGATTAAATACTACCATGCACTTGCCATTATGCTTGTTTTTGAAATATACAGTAATTCCACACTGTTCTTCTGTGAATCAAATAAATTAATAATTAAAAAAGAAAACATATTTACTGTCATTGATAAGGGTAATAATGTTTTTATTTAAAACATATCACAATTGCAGTTAGAAATAGTAAACCAATTTATTTACATACATTCTTTGAATAGGATTAAACACACAAATAATACTCAATAAGGATTTGAGACATCAGAATATTATGCAGTTGTCTACCATACTTACTAAACAGTAAACTTATGAGAACTTATCTGACTTGATGATGATTTTATTTTATTTGGTGAATATAATAAAACAAATGCTTTATGTTTACAAACATGGCAACTCAATAAAACCGTATTATATCTATTAAAAAGTAAAAATTATTTGTACTTGGTGATGACAAAACCTCCAAACATTGTACATCTGTTACCGTGTTAAACTTGTAATAGTTTTCTTTGCTACTCGTTCAACTCATTTTTGAACTGCATAAGCTTTCCTTATCTGAAGTTATCTGATATCTTCTCATTGAAAAAAATAAAAAAATTTGCTTTCGAATAGCTGTAATTTAACACACACATACACAACAATACACAAACAAAAGGGATCTTTACAGAAACTATAAAAATTGAACCTGTTATATACTGTCATATGATAGCCTAACTATGTTCTATCCAAACATGCTTTCTAAGCTGTGTTTCATTAGTAAATGATTAATTCACTTGATGTGATGCCATGACAAGGTTTCATCTAAGTTATGTACTAAAATTAAGGGAAATGCTTGGAAATCAAGAAATGGATAATGTATTTTTAAGGTGTGACAAGTTCTTAGGAAAAATATGTTTATTCTTTGTAATGGGCAGAAAAAGTCTAAAAAATGACCAGTGCTGTGATGAAATGAAAATATGAACATTTTATCCTTCTTGAACTACACTAAATAAATGTCAAACAATGACAAAATATCTATTCTAAAATAGATATTTGAAAGCTAGATTAATTATTTTTTGGACAATAAATGTAGTGAATAAAAGAAAAAGGATTATTAAACCATGCATCTGAGTACAAATGGCCCTAGTGCCTAATGTAAGTGCTAAATATCTTATTTTTTATCTCTATTTTTATTTATTGTTATACTTGTTGTTTAGCAAAAGTAACTAAAATGTAAAAGTTAGAAACTTGTTAGGTTAGATAAGAAAACTTAAACAGTTCTCCAGAAAATTTTTGCAATGATCAGTAAGGTGCTGATCAGATTTTGCCAAAAATGGTCAGTAATTGAGTGTCATGGACAAATGTCTATATGCTGGTTTAAGTTGCAATTGGATCATTTATAAGAGTTTAAATGTGTCAGTATTATCTTACTCTATATTTGGCATCAAGAAAGTAATACAAAAACACATACACATTTATTTTTTTATTTATCTTAATTCTCTGTTTGTATGGTTGTGAAAGCCTTGCCCTTTTTTGTTCTTAGCACTGTCCCACATTTTAATTGCAGGACTGAGATCATACAATGAAATTTTTGGGCCTAACATTACAATTCTCATTAAACAGTATCTTTTTCAACCTTCATAGAGCACCTGAATTTTGTCTTGAGCCTGTTTTGTACAGAAAAGGTTCTATCACAATGTTTGTTACACAAAGCCATAAAGCTATTTGACACAATTTTGACATGTAAGGAAAATGATCACCATGCAGTTCAATAACACTTTTACATAAATGTTCAGTTTTTGAGTTTTACATGTGCCTTATAATATGCTTTTCAACCTAAGCCATTCATTTTGTACCAAATAGTTTTTCTTAAGCACAGTCAACTCTTCTTTTCATTGTTTTGCTCAGCATCATTTGAGATTTTGGTGAGTTTATTGGTTCCTAAAAATTCTGTAAGATCAGCAATAGCCCCATCTGCAGGACCTTCATCAAAGTACAAGGCTTAAGTATGTGTTGTTTGTGTAGAGAAATCTACAATTAAAATATACAGTGTTACCAAAAATTTTTATGTTTATTTAGGATATTTTAAAGATTATGTAAAATATGAGAACTTTAAAATGAAAAATATAGAAAGTGAAAAAAAGATTAAATACTAACTTATAGCTGCTCTGGTGTTTTACATTCTCCTCTAATTTATTTTCTGTTTAATATTCAATGAAAATCTTATTCAGGGTTATGTGCAGTTTCATATGTTATGTCAATGTAAAACCTGTCTTATTGTATATGGTCATAAGTATGAATTGCAAAAGCTAGCTAAGCATGCTACCCGTAGTGAACAGGTGTTGAAAAAAGTGTAATTCAGTCTCCCTTTATTAGAGATACTTGCTGGTAAAATACATGTATTGAAAGTGAGTTGATTGGTAACCATATTCATTTATTCCTTTTAATTTTTTGCTTAATACATGAGAAATTAGACTATTTTTAATGATGTTTTAGGAATACTGTTCAAAAGCTGTCATCTTAGTTTGAAACTTTGAAATAATTTTAGTATTTTATTTCTTCAGGCGGACAAAATTCAAGCAGTTAACAGCATGCATTCAGTTCCCAGACAACTACCCTGAACAGCCTCTGATTATAGAATTCAAGAGTAAAACACTTGCAGCCAGGTTATTAGATGGTCTATGTAAAGTATGTGAAAAGGAGTGTAAAAAGTACCTTGGAAAACCCCAGGTGAGTGTTGCATGCTCCCCAGTGTCACCTGTGGTCTATAGATTAGAAAATAAAAAAGTTGATTGTATTCTCTGTAAATGTTAGAGGGTGATATTGAATTTCTTAGGACTATAATAAGGACAAATCTTTGAACCTAGATCAAATGTTACAGCTAAGAAAGACCTCAAACAATGTTTAAGTTTGAATCCACTTAATGATTATTTTGTAGGTTGATGAATATTTTTATGGGTGTCATCAAGGCTAACAATATAATTTTGTATTCTAGATTGTCCATTACAGTTAGTAGTTTTTTCTTTATCTATATTGTAAAGTACAGTGTTTTTAGACAGTTTGAAATTACTATAAGAAATGCTATATGCTCACTGAAAATATAAGAACTTAAAACCCGTTAACTATATATGGATGTATATGATGTTGTTGTTTTTCGTTGCTTATAGATTCTTAGGCTTTTAAAATTTGTCAGCAGCTTCATAGATGAAAACCCTCTGTGCGTTTGCAGTGAAGAAATTGCTTCTATCAAGAAAGAGTTAATAAGTGAAAATGATGATCTGAAATTAAAACAAAAAACATCTTCTCTTTATCTTCAAATAACCCAGGAGGCTTACAGAATAGTTGTGAAAATTACTGTTCCTCACCACTATCCTGAAGAACAGATACGGTAATTATATCATAGCCAAAACCTAAAAAAAAATTAAAAAATACTTTGTTAAAGTTAGCCAAAATATTAATTATTTATGGTATAAAATAAATATATCATTTGATTCAGTTCTGATTGGAGTGATTTTGTTTTCAAGTAAAATGTGATATTTAAAGGTGGCAACATTCAAGATATAATTAGGGGTGTGAAGTAATAACTAAGAAAGATGTAATTAAATACTTGTATATTAATTTTACTTGTTTGTTTATGATCATTAGTAGTAATTGTTTTTTTTCCATCTGCCAAAAATTTGCTCTTAAGGAGTGTTTCAGCTACAAATGTTTTCTGGATAAGTAAAAACTACCTGTTGATTTCTGTGATACATAATTACACATATTATACAGTTTAAAAAACTCTTAGTAAACAAATGTTACCAGAATTATCAATATTTTTATATTTTTCAAACAGTTTTTGGTATTTATTTTACCAAAAAAAAGAAGACAAATGAAGACAAGATTATTTGATACTTTTTTTAGCTTGAATTAGATATTGCAAATTCAATACAAAAGTATGGGACAAAAGAGAATGGTGCAGTAAGCTAGGAGATTAAGACAATTTTATTAAAAAATAAATTAAAGGTTAAAGTTGTTGTAATGAAAAATAAAATATACAGTCAGTTTTTCATGAATTTCTTGAGGCTTGAAATCAATTTTTTGACAGCATCATCAGAAAAATAAAGATTTATGATTTGTTAGTATTTCAAAGTTCCATGATTATTAGCCTCTTAAGTTTCATTTTATAATGCTTACATCTTAAATAGAATAAAGAGGTTTTTATAAGACATTATTTTTCATTAGAATAATGGGAAAAACTGTGTCATACATGTATAACAAATTCATTATCTTTAGCACTATTCTGTGGCTACATTGTAGAGAGTGCAGTTAACTCCTGAGAATCGGAGTAAAAAATAAACTGTAAAGGAACTGGAAATAATTTCAACTACCAGAACAAAAGTACTGTGTAGAAAATGTTTTAAACCCTCTTCATCTAAAAATATTGTACAATAAGTTGGAAACCACTAGAAAAATAAAGCACTGAGTAAGGATTTTAACCATCTTTACTAAAAGATGTTTTACTGACATGATTTGTTTTCTGACAAAAACATTCAAACTACAAAAATAAAAGTACTCTAGAATGATATATAGACTACAAAACACAAGGGAGTTCTGTGTGAAAAAGACTATAAAAACTAGAACAAAGAAAGTAAAGAGAAGTATACCTTAACAAAAGAAATATTTAAGGTAGCAAGAGGTATAAGTTATTAGATTAAATGTAATATAAAGAGAATTAAATTATAAGAACAAAAGTAGGAAAGAAGCTATGGGGTTAAATCTCTAAAGTGAACTGAAATACCAGAAAAAAATTATACTGTAGTAAAAAATGTGAACTAAAAGGACATTTATAGTCTAATGAAAATTACTTTGACAAATGTGAGAACTGGAAACTATCAGAATATACTGATGTGAAAATTGTAAGCTAGCATAATAATTATGATTTAGTAGAAACTTGTAAGTTGCCCGAATAAGTTTACGGAACTGAAAATTTCAAAATAAAGTATACTGTAGTGGGAACTATAAATCAATGTAATATACCTTAATCAAAACTATTGAACTGTTAGAAAAAAAAGTATACCATAGTAAAAATTTTAAAATACCAGAATAACATATGCTGTAAATTGCCACATAAAATATACTCGAGTGGGAATTCTAAACCCTCAAAGTAAAGTATACTGTGGTGGGAACTGTAAATTGTCAGGTAAAGTTTATTCTAGTTGGAACTGTAAATCTCCAAAGTATATACTACTGTGGTGAGCCTGTGCAGTATCAAACATTTACCTAACTGTTACTTAATGTGAACCATTGCTGAAACTAGTTGTATCGTATATATATATGTTCTACCAACTTGCAGTGCTCACTATCAGTAAACTTTATTCTGGTGGTTTACAGTTTACAATTACTAGATGATATAAAAGACAATATTGATACTCCTTTATAAACAAGTAAAAATAAATTAAACATTAAAAAAAGAACCAAAAATAGATATTTAATTACTTACATATACAGTTGTTGCATTTATGAACAGTACTATCTCAACTCTGTTCTACTTTTGTTTGAAACAGTGGCAATAATTGTTGTTTAATAATTGTCTTATGCATTATTGAACATTAAGAATAGTTTTGTTAACAGTGAAATAAATGTTCACTTAACTGTTATGTGTTGTGAGCTTAAAGTTTGAACTAGTTGTGTGCTTTATTGATGTGTGAGTTGTTTGTTATTTTTATGGTAATAAGGTATTTCTACATATTGTATGAAATATCTGTCAGTACTGTCAATGGAGCACTAAGTTGTTTGAATAAGGAACTGTCAGAATGGGAAGAATTGTAAACTAACAAATTTGCACTGTTGTAGTAACTGTAAGTTGCCAAAACAGATGTTTCAGTGAGAACTGTAAGTTGCTAAAACAAATGTTTCAGCGACAACTGTAAGTTGCCAGAACAAATGTTTTAGGGAGAACTGTAAGTTGCCACATCAGATGTTTTATTGAGAACTATAAGTTGCCAAAACAGATGTTTTATTGAGAACTATAAGTTGCCAAAACAGATGTTTTAGTGAGAACTGTAAGTTGCCAAAACAAATGTTTCAGTGAGAACTGTAAGTTGTCAAAACAAATGTTTTAGTGAGAACTGTAAGTTGCCAAAACAAATGTTTCAGTGAGAACTATAAGTTGCCAAAACAAATGTTTCAGTGAGAACTGTAAGTTGCCAAAACAAATGTTTTAGTGAGAACTGTAAGTTGCCAAAACAAATGTTTTAGTGAGAACTATAAGTTGCCAAAACAAATGTTTTAGTGAGAACTGTAAACTGCAAGATTAGGAATTATTACAAGTTTTCAGTATATGTATGTATGATGTAGGGTCTTTGTAATCAGAGTTCTGGAGGTAAAATAATTTCTGAAAATATGTTTAATCCTATTTAGAAGTATTTTGACTTATAACTCTTGTTACACTTTTGTTCTTTTTAATTACTATTTAGGTACATTGTAGAAGAAAAAATGATAAACAAGACACATTTTAATTAAGTTTTGATGTTGTTGCTAATTTTGAGCCAGATAATAAGTACCTGCACTTAGTGCATGTTTAATTATCTTAATAAATAACCAAACATTATATCTCATGAATCATTTCAAAATTTCAATGAAAAATGTTTCAAAAATTTGCTGTGATCTGACTTAGCTAAAATAAATAGTGTTTAAAAATTGTCAGTGAAACTTTAGAGGTATCAGTATGGCTGTGTGTACTTTTTTGAAATTTTTTGTACATATGTTAAAGCAAAAGATTTTGTTTTTACTTCTTTTTACTAACATTTTATTTTATGCCCTATCATACGTGATAAAGTCTTTAGAAAATCATTATATTTCTTACTACAGGGTTGAATTAAAAGAATCCAACTTTCCAGACCTTTTTACCAAATTTTTTTGTGGACAGTCTTTAGAAATTTCCAGACAGTGCATTCAACCACCACTAAAAAGAAAACCCAAGTAAGTTTTGCTTCGAATGATGATGTTTTCAAGTTCTAAACATATTGTGTTTTAGTAAAGAAAAGAAAAGTTCTGACAGAAGTTTTTGATTCATTACTGTTGGTTTGAATGTTGTGATGGAGTGTTTTGGTAGTACTTTGCACTATAGCAGAGATACTCCAAAGCTTTTGTAGATTGTTAGTGGCTACAGTCTGTTTTGACCCCATTTGGACCTGTAATGCCAATGCTCTATTAGTCACTAGTATTTTATTAGTACTTTAAGTAGAGTTTAATGTTGATTAAATCATGAACTCAGGCTTGTAATTAAAAAACAACAACAATAAAGTTGTTGTTGGAGAATATTAGTACAGTTCATGTTTATATATTTACTTTTTTTAGATTTTCATTAAAAATAGCACTTAAGACTAACTTTCTAGCTAAGTCTGTGAACTAGTATGTTTCAATTTATAGCATAACTATTTTATTCAGGAAAAATATTGTTGAAAATGGTTAAATATAACCATTTCAAATTTTTTGATAATATAATAACCAAACATAATAGATTGTTGATATGTAATAAACCTCACATCTAGTAATATGTGGACAGTTGTAATGAGATTGAAATGTTTAGTATATCTAGCTTAATACATGTATCATTTTCTAATCTGCTTCTGTATTACTTTTGTGGAAGTTTGTTGATTTCATTTTGAAGCATTATAAATGAGATACTGCATAAATGGCAGTGTGAGGATATGAATTTCATTTAATATTGAACACAATTAAAAATATGTTTTTCTGAGGTGTGTTCATCATGTATCACCTTAAATTACATACATAGTGAAAACTGTATTTATGAAAGAATAGTTGATTTTGAAGAATTATATGAATCGGTTATGATACCCGAGTTGCTTTAACTAATTTTGTGCTATTATTTCCCTTCAGTGATTTCTGCACAGCTTCATAAGTATTGTTTGAACCAGAAAAACCTTATTATCTCAATAATTAGATACATGATTTTTCAATACATTAGCGAAGGCACTAATGAAAGCCATTTCATGATAGTGTACTTTCATGTAGCTCTTACTACTGAACATCAAATGCTTCTGTTTTACTTGCACATGCATTTGGAAAATGTTCTTGTTTAAAAGTAATTAGTAATAAAATTTGTTTATTATTTTTAATTTATTAATGAAATGGAACTGGCTCAAAGTGTTTTGTAATATATTACAAATAATGCCTTATTTATCACAGATTTGAGCTTGTATTGTTTCAAAAGTGGCTCTTATTGTATTTGTATATAATTGTTACTTTTAGTTTATATGTTTTTTCCATCATAGGGATCCTCCATTCGAACCTAAGCCAGCTCTCTGGCCTATAATACGTTTTCTCATTAAGGAAGTTAAGAGATTCCCCCACGAAAAATGTCCTGTGTGTAAGGAAAGATGCCTACCCTCAGACCCCAAGGTACATATATATATAAATAGATACTCATACACTTGTCATACAAAAAGGACAAGAAGCTAATTAACAGGAAAAGTGTGTTAGAATGTCTCATACAAAGTACAAAGCTTAATCATACTTATCGTTAAAATATACCAGGATATATTATATATATATATATACATATAATGAGTAGTTCAGATTGTGTTGGTTAATAGCATTCCAAGGCATTATCTTCGTGCTTTCTTTATAGTTCGATCTTGCTCTTTGTGTATTGTATATTTAAAGTTTCTTTTGCAACATATTAAAATTCTGCTCCTTTTGTGGTACCAAAGACTATCTGTTCAAGATTGTAGTTATTCACATTTTATTACAATTCCATTCAAGCTATACTTTTATTATTTTTTCATTATGCACAACTGTAGTTTTATGTCATTATAGAAAAGAGTGATTCACCTTTTTATAGATTTCACACTTTCTAGAAATGAAGATATTTTTAAAATGGTGTTCACTTTTCATTCTTGCTTGTTATGTTTAATTTGATGAAAATTGTACAAAGAGAACTTTTATGTTTTACAATACAAGTTTTCATTGATAATGATTTGTAGCATAAAAGTAGGTTTTGTGAGATGGTTTTCGTTTATAGTTGCAGTTGGCAATGGCATTTAATGATGTGTATGGTTTAGCTCTTTATTCAGTTACATTGTATGATGTGTATGGTTTAGCTCTTTATTCAGTTACATTCTATGATGTGTATGGTTTAGCTCTTTATTCAGTTACATTCTATGATGTGTATGGTTTAGCTCTTTATTCAGTTACATTCTACTAATCAGATATTTTCACATGTGAATTGGAATAATTGAAACTAATAATAATTAGAAACACGAATGTTGATTAGTTGATTGTTTTTGTGTGACTTGGCACTAATCAAGCTTTAACCTTGATTTAATCAAAAATAATAATGAGAAATCATAGTGGCAGTATTTCAATTACTTGGTTAGGGGGGATGTTAAAAACAGTAATAGTCAGAAACATCAGTTTCAGTTAATTTATTATTTTATGTGACAGTGATAAGTACTCATAGGTAACTGATTATTTAATCTACAAACTGTAGTATTATTAAACATACATGTGATGTGAGTATTGAAATTTATTTCCAAAGGTTAAGTTAATTATTTGACTCGAATGAAACACTGAAAGTTATGTTAATCTAAAGTTTTATTCATCCGATTTTCAAATATGTATATGGTTATAACACAGATGATGATAGTATGGCTCCATACACACACACATACACACTCATAATTTTTATTTAGGTAAAGAAGAAATATTTGTTAATAGTCATCTAGATATAATATTTTTATGCATAATAACTATATTTTTCATGCATAAACATTAAGGAATTTGTAATTTTGATTTGTATGTATATGACTTGTGTAGTAACAGATTTATCAGTTAATTAAATTGATTTTATTTCTGTTATTTTAACATTGGTTTCTCTGAGATCAGTAAAAATTTATAGTTAAAACTTTGTGTATTTTTCTTCACTGAAAAAGTTGTGTTGAATATCATTTATGTGATGGGCATTTTAAATTGTTTACAGGAGGTAACTGAAGATCCCAATAACCCAAAATTTGTTGAGCGGGTATACTGTGGTCACATCTATCATTATGACTGTCTTCTCTCATACTTAAAAACCCCACCTTTTCAAGGTAAATATGCAGGAATGTCTTTGTAATTTTACAGTACTCTTACTCATTCTTCTCCATTTACTAAATGGGTGCATAAAAACTATGAACCTATGGTATAATTGAGATGACTTTCATACTGAAAACCATAACTTGTTTGCAGATGTTGAAGCATAAAAATGTAAAATTTTGAATACCTTTTATGAGTTGAATATCATACAGTTACAGTAAGTTAATTATTAGGTATAAGTTCTGCCATTTTATGACATCATTTTATTTTACTTAGGCCTTCTAATGCAACCTACATAACAAAAGCTTAAATCCAATTTAACCTGTATGGAAAATAGATACCAATTTATGCATACCTTATTGTACATATCCTCATATTTTGTTGTATTATGTTTAACTGAAATAACAATATTTATGTCATTATCATAAGGAAAGAACTTAGACTTTCTGCGGTGCTACTATAGTATGAGGTCCACACAGATACTATCATAATCATCATCACCGTTTTAACTCTTATTTATTTTAAATTGGTGCCATTTATTATAGATAATGCTTTTAAACTAATAAAGTACAAAATACCAATACACAACATTTTTGGAGCAAATATAATCAGAATGAAATAAATTCCAACAATCAAACTAGCACAATTATAACCTAAGTTTAAGGTACTCTTTTTGGAACACACAACTTATTAAATTATCATTATTTGCTGAATCAAAACGTGGATAGATCTAAATTATTTAGCAAGAAATTATGTTTTAGTGAATCATTAAACTGGTGATGATTATAATATCTGTGTAGACTGCACGCTATAGTGTAAATATCATTGTAAACCACATATTATAGTAGCACCCTTTCTGCTGTCTTATGCAAATAATAAAAAAAAAGCATAGCAAATTGCTTTGATGCATATATTTAGTACTTGTATTTCAGTCAATGAATAAAGCATTTGGAAACAAATGTATTTGCTACAGTCACAATGAATTACATGTCTGCAAAAATGGCTGATAATCACAGTTAGCTAAGTATTGTTAAATAGCGATCAAAACAGCATGTCTTCAAAGTTCATATTTTACAATACTATGTTATGCTTAGTGCAATATGCAAACTGATTAATACAAATAAATATACAGTATCAAAAATATTTAGCTAATTTTTTTTACCAGTATTTTAAAACTAATATCTGCTAATAATGAACAGGCAAAGCTAAGATAAAAAATTATTTTCTTCTAATTGTCTAGTTAGATAAATAAGGTTTGAAACTACATGCCTGAAAAATACTTTTACTTGTGTTGGGCATTTAGATAACCACTAACCCTACACACATGGACTTGGTCAATTGGACCTTACCTGTACTGGACAATTAAAAATTACTATAATTCCAAATTTTATTTCATGTATTTCACAAGATTTGGCAGTCTTTCAAAAGTTAAAAGTATGTTGTAAAGAAGAAAATCATATTTTTTAATAAAGTGCTTGTACTAAAGATTTGTCTGAGAATTTATTGAGTCAACAATATGCATGAAAAGTGAATTTCGTGATATGAATAAAAATATTTATTTTCATTTGAAAGTTTTAATAATTCACTTTTTTTTACACCTACAGCATACTTGATTCATAGGTCCTTAAAGACACTGTCTAAGTATAACGAAAAGAATGGATGAAAAACTTACTGATTAACATATTTTTTCCTTTTAAGTATTGCCCTTGAAGTTATAAATAACTTATATTTACAGTTTAGACCCCATGTTTAATAAAAGAATATTTTTCTGTTTTGTTTAAAGTTTTAATAACTCGCTTTTTTACACCTACAGCATACTTGATTCATAGGTCCTTAAAGACACTGTCTAAGTATAACAAAAATAATGGTTGAAAAACTTACTGATTAACATATTTTTTCCTTTTAAGTATTGCCCTTGAAGTTATAAATAACTTATATTTACAGTTTAAACCCATATTTTTTTATTAAACATGTTTTCTGTTTTGTTTCTATTTTGCTATATGGAACAGTAATTCTCTCAGACAATAAATATTGTCATGAGCTATTATGCTATTTCTGCCAAACTTGAAAAATAAAAGGGAAGAAGTAAAAAATCTAAGATGGGCATTTTGGCATGCTGGTGCATCAAATGATATAAAATGTTGAAGGTTGAGATGTTAAATAACTCATGTTATTTGCAATCAAATAACTTTTTTTAAGGGTGGATTCTGGTGGGTAAGTGATTTTTATACTTTCAAGAAAACCTAGAAAATTTGGTAAAGGAATATCACTAACATATCTACAAGCACAACTACTGCATAAAACCTTTGTTTTAGTCTACTCTGGTAAGTTTCTTTTGAATGAAAATTCAGATTTAAAGAAATAAAAATTAGTAACTTCTGGGCTAAATTTTTAATCCGTGAATATTCCCTCTATTTAACAAAAGGATGTTGGATGATTGTACAAAACTGTTGTGAAGTGAAAAAAAAAACAGCTTGTAAGGTTGTAAGATAATATGAACCTGTATTTGTATGGTGATTTATGTAATTTTAGGGATCCCATTCTTTTTTACATGTTATATATGAAACTTTTTAAAGAAATTTATTTACTAATTACTTGTGTTGTGCAATATCAGTTAAATTTGAGACATTTGGCCATTAGGAGCCATAAATTGTCATTACATAGATCATTAAGGCTACCAGTGACTACATGGTCAACAAAAGAATGAATTCAATGCAGTGCTTTCCATTTACAGCCAGACTAATATAAACCAGTTTTTATAATTTATTATAGAATTTTAACATAGTGTTATTAAGATTAAAGACTTAAGTTTTAATTTAGGAAGATTTTATTTTGATCATTGACTATGTTGTATGTTTGTAAGGTATTGGTAACTTTTTAAGGTCCTACATGTTTCATTGTGTGAAGATTATGGGCAGTGTGTGGAAGGTTTTGTGCTTTAATATTGAAAAGATTTATTGTGTATCACAGTGTATTTTGTTTTAATATAGGATCAGGTAAATTGAAACACTTGAATTTCAGTGAAGGGAAATTTGGTAAACTATACCTGTTTTATGTTTTAATATTTTAAAAATCTTGCTGAGCTGAAAAATGTTTAATTTTTGAAAGGCTGGATAAGCAGTTGTTTTATATTTTAATCTAAAAGGGTTTGGCAAACTAGAATATGTTTTATATTTAAATGTTAGAAAGAAAAACTTTTACATTTCATTGGTAAGCTCAGTGGATGTTTAGTGTTTTAATGAAAGAAGGATTTAGTATCAAATCCAAGAAGCATAATGTTTAATGATCTTTAGGTTTTAGTGTTAAATCCAATAAGCATATTTAATATTTTAATGAGAAAGGTTTTAGTGTCAGAGCCATAAGATATGTTTAATGTTTTAATGATCTTTAGGTTTTAGTAGTTAAATCCAATAAGCATATTTAATATTTTAATGAGAAAGGTTTTAGTGTCAGAGCCATAAGATATGTTTAATGTTTTAATGGAGAAACGTTTTAGTGTCAGAGCTAAGAATCCTTATATCTAATGTTTTAACGAAGGAAGGTTTTGATTTGAAAGCCAAGAAGAATGATGTTTATGTTTTAATGAAGGAAAGTTCTAGTGTTACAACCAAGAAGCATGTTGTTTAATTCTACAAGATCCTGTGAAATTGTTTATTTTGTTAACTGAATTTCTTGAGAAATGTATTTCAATTTTGTAGCATTTTTATTTTTATGTGACAAAGAATTTGAAAATATAAGTACATCTAGTTTCCTCATTAAGTAATATTTACTTTATGATTTGATTTTATTGTAATAAAATTTTCATTCACTTCTTGGCCTGTAGGTGGCAAGAAGTGCCCTAACTGTGGAAACAGAATCTATCACGACAGATGGAAGTTGACTCCCAATATGGCTGAGGCTCGATGGGCACATCAAGAAGCCAGGCATCGGGAGCTGGAAGAGGTTGAAGATTTTTTACAGTAAAGCTTATTCTATACTATACTATACTGCCCTGCAAAATATTATAAGTTCACATGTCTCATTCTAGAAGACCGAAGGATGCAATTTAACTTTGTGAAATAACCTGTCACACTGCTAAATGTTTGTATGTTACAATAATTTATTAGATAAATTTTATGTACAGGAGAAAGAAAAGCTGTACATAAAATTGTAATATCAATATACAATTTTCTGGCAGGAAACAATTCTTCAAACAGTATATTACTATTTATAAACTGGATAATCTATTACATAAACACTTTTTACCAAACAAGACAGCTATTTTGTTCACATAATGGTTTACTTCAAAAAATTGAAAGTTTATTTTGTTTTGTATCCACTGAAATGGGCATGGTAACCATATTTTGTTATTATACTAAGAACATTGTAAAATAAAAGTATTAATAAAAACTTTCAACTAAATAAACAGTTAAAAACCTGTCTATGCTTATTTAAAAACAATCTTGATCCTATAGAAAATATTTTCTTGTGTATTGGAATAATAGAATAAGAATTTCTTGCAGGTTTATAAAAACTGAGCTTACAGAAAGGTTTAAAAAATGTGCTCTTAAAATGAATGTTATGTTTGTGTTATTGTTAATGTAGCTGTTGTTTATCTCGGAGAAGGTACATTAGTTTGACCTAAAAATATTTGTTTTTAAAACTTTGAGTAGGTTTTCTTAACCCATTCAAATGTACAACTCTGTCCTGTGTTTAGCCATTACATTACAGAGAACAGTTGTCCACTTTTGTGTGTGTGTATGTATGTATGTATGTATTCATTTGAGAGATATTTGCTACTATTATGGCACTAATTATTATTAGTGTCAGTTGGTGATGGAGGTAAGAACAGTTGAGGGTAGTCTAACCTAATTGAATGAGTTTTTTTTTTGTATTTCATTTCCTTGTTATGGAAGGGTATTTAGTTCTCAAATAGTATACGTATATAATCTTAATATACAAATAAGCTAAGTAGTTACAGCTTAGATGCCCTTAAGATAGTGAAGGATCAATCTCTTAAACATTGAGCAATGATAGTTTATATTTTGTTCAAATGTCATAGTGAGAGATGGCCCTTGTCATTCTCTTGGCAATTTACAGATGTCCTTTTGTGTGATAACTATTTTTAACTTAACATATGATTTCAAGTTTTTGTGATAATCCGATTTTCACTTTTCAGTTTCCTGACGTGTAAAGTGTAACCTTTGTATATTCCAAAGTCAACTGTTTCTAGTCTCCTCAACAAGTGTGATTACCTTTCACTGCTTGGAAGTTTCCTCTGTACTGTATGAAGTTTGATTGTATGTCAACGCTTAGCAATTTCCTATTTTTCTTTATAAATGTGATCTTTCTTTGGCTCTACAGTTATGTGACTTCTTTTTTGAAGTTTGATCTTATCTCCAGCTGAATTTTTGTCCTCTTTGTAATGTATGTCCTTCTTATCTTAATTTTTTAAAATTTGTCTCCCATGTGAAGTATGACCTTTTTATCTCCACTGATCAGTTTTTTTTGTCTCCCTTTTATAAAGTATGACCCTCAAATTGCCATGTGGATGTTTCCTGTCTTACTTGTGAAATGGCACTGTATATCAACCTGTAGTTCCTGTTTCTCATGTGATGTCACCTTGGTATTATTAGTATCCTTGACTTACAGTTTATTTGTGACAGTGAATAAGTATTTAGACAATATAAAAAACTGCTAGTAAAGGATACTCACTGATGTTTTCATTTCTTATACTTTTATTTCTAGCTGTTGACCAACCATTAAGTAATACCCCTTTTTTATTTCTCTTTGATAAGGTTAAAGCTCACAGCCAGTTAACATTGAGATTGTCTATATGAAAAGTACATTTAAGCAGTTTCATTTTTAAAAGTAGAATTTTTTTAACCCATTTTTTATTATTGAACAAATAATTTAAGGTAATAATTAATAAGATTTATCTTAAATTAGTTCTTGTAAAGGAAAAGTGTGTATATGTGTCAAATTTTTTCAGTGTTGAGCTTTTATGAGTTTCACAATAATGTGATGAAGACTAAATATTTCCAAATATTTTTAGGCTTCCTGTAGTTACTGATTTCAGAACAGTTATTGATAGGTACCATTTTTGAGTACAAATCAAAACCAGTATCCAAGTTTCTTTTCGTTCAGTTGGAAACTGTTGAGAAGTAGAACTTTTATCAATATCAAGCTTTGTTGATTCCACAAATGGAAAAGGGAGTTTGGTATGAACCCCTATCTACGTAAGCAGTTATGAAAGAAAGAGGTGATCACATAGGTATGGTTCATTTTTAACATTTGGTTACAACCATGAAGGTTAAAGAAACTGCAATATTAAGTATTTGGCAGCTCATGTCAATGTTGTTTAAAGGGTATAAAAATTGTATTTGTTGTATCACAACTATACAGCTAACCACAAGTAGAATGAGTAAAAGAAATAAAAGATTTTGTTGTATAATCTGATGCTACCTTGCCAACAATTCATAATCTTTAGGTAAAGCAATTTTTTACATAGTCTAGCTTATTTTGTTTCATTTCTCATGCTTTAGTGTATGCTTGATTACCAAAGTACAAACATTTTTAAATAATTGATTTTCATACATATATTTGGAACTGGTGCACCGTTTAAATATTTGCATCTTAATCCTAAATGCTCTTGAATGAGTATTACCATTTTACACTTTGAGAAATGCTACATTTGATGCATACTATATGTATTTTTACACACAAATAGCTACGTAGATGGGTATATACCCACATATACAACATTGGACAGAAGACAAAGTTGAGCAAGAAAAAACACGTTTTTGTCATGAAATCTTACAGGAATGTGAACCACCATTAATAAAACATTACCATTCACTCTATGTTATGCCTACATAGTTTTATTTTTATAATAAAAACAATATAATTATAACCAACTATTGTGCAGATGAAGATATATGGGAGGAAAGGAAAACAAAAGGGACAGATAGGGATGGGAATGAAAAACATAAGGAGGTTATAAGTAATTATTTAGTATAGCACATGAATAGGATAGCCTGTGGTGTAAATACAGAGAAAGGAATTAGATTATGCTGACAGAGCAAGCAATATAGTAAAGGTCACTAACAGTGATGTAGTCTTTGTGGTGCCTCTAGGGTCTAATGATGTAGGGAAGGGTAAGTTAGAGGAGCTTATTGTTAAGTACAAGGCATATAAAGAAAAGAGCCATAGTAACTTAATTTTGTCAGGGATACTGCCAACACTTAAGTGTACAGACTAGATTCTAAGTAGGTTATTAGGGTTGAATGTTAGGCTTACTTTATTATGTAAGGATGAGCAGATTGGACTTTGGACTTGTGGGATCAGTTCAATAGAAAAATGGAAATTTTTGGTAGGGGCTGGCTTGTTTACAAGGGCTATTAACTCAATTGCAAGGGTGGCTTTAAACTAGGACTAGACAGTGGTGACGACAACAATAAACTAAGTGAATAAAAAAATAAGAGATACAGAAAGTTGTAGTGTAGGAACAAAGTACATAAATAGTTTTAAGGGTAGAATAAAGTGTTATTATTGTATTGCTAGAAATATAAGAAATGTATGACTTTAGAACACTACTGGAAAGAGAATTTGGATATAATTGGAATAACTGAAACTTTGTTAAATGTAGACAATTTTGATGACAGACATTTCAATTTATTTAGTAGGGATATATTACTTAAAATAGGAGAAGGTGTGGCTTTATATGTAAAATGTGAGTTATATCCTGTTCAAGTTGAGGATATCAAAGCCGATAGCAGTGAAATTAAATCAATTTGGGTTTCTTTTAGTGATTATAAGAGAAGAAGGACTTCAATTGGCTTTTTTTTTACAGGCCATCAATTGAAACTGATGAAATTAATGAGAAACTCTACAGTGAGATAAATAATTCAACTGTTACTGAGGTCATAATTATGGAGGATTTTAATTATAGGCATACAGATTGAGAAATGTTAAATTTAAGTCAAACCATGAGCGAGTCAGGTTTTTAGAAACTTCGTGGTGGTTTTCCTCACCGAATGATAACGTAACTTACTAAACAATGCTATTTTAGACTGGGGAACATTAGGGTGCAAGTAATAATTGCTGAATTAGGTTTAATGTTTGGCTGTGTATGGAGATATAGAATAGTGTGTTCAGTTTTGGGCTCTTTACATTAGGAAGGACATTGAATTGTTGGAATGGGTTCAGAGGAGGGTTATTACAGTGATACTTGGGATGGTAAGGTTGTTATATGAGGACAGATCATGATCTCTAAAATTGTTTTCTCTTGAAAAAAAAGTTTGAAGTGGTCTTATTAAGGTGTTTAAGATTGTTAAGGGAATTGATAGTATTGATGCATTATCTATTCCATACTTGATGGTGAGAATGGTAAGACTAGGGAACAGTAATATAAATTTTGGCAGGATAGGATTCATATTTAGCTAACACAGTTTCATTTTTTTAACAGGGTAGTTGGCATTTGGATGTGGTGGATGCAGTAAATTTAAGGGAGTTTAAGGGAAGGCTTGATAAATATTTAATTAATAAGGGCTTGTTTTGAGTGTTTTGTTTTATTCTAAATATTAGTTCAGTGGATGAGATAGACCAACAGGTCCATTGTCCTTAAATGTAGATTGAGTTATTTTGTTTCACATGTTTTAAATCCCCAGTGTTCATGTTTCAGCTATGTTAATTTCTATGAATAACCTAAACATGTTTTAACAAAGCTAAAAACTGAAAAAGTAAGAAAAATAGGATTAGATAAAATTAAAACAGGAAAAAATATGTTACTTTACATAATGAATGAAAAATTAAGTGATTTGAAATGTGTGATTCAAATAACATTGTGTTTTACTGAAATTGAGAGCTTAAAAGGAAGAAATGTGAAAAAAAGAACATCTAGGTTACCATGTAATCTATCTTATGTACTCAGATTTTTGTGAGTAGTTTTCAGTTTGGATTATTCTGGTTTGTTTTCTATTACAAATGAAAATGCTGTCCATTGGATGGTTTTCTGCATTAGGATATATGCTAGCACTTGGTTTTTACAACATTGACTAAAGCATATACAATATTTGTAAGACATTTTTCAGTTTTACAATGGAACCATACTAATATTATCAATTGATTAATTGCCCTAAAACCATAATGCATTATGAAGTTATCCCATACTGTAATTGGTAGATTAATACAATTAGTTATTTTCCCTGTGCTCTGACTGGTCTGATATGGACAATATTGGGAAGCAACTTAGTGAGCTGAACAGATGGAGATTGAAATTTCTATTTTCAGTGTTTTTGGTACTTGTGCACTGTTGCTGTAGTAACTAAATCTTGAAATCTTAGGCAGAGAAAAGTTAAATGCATGTTGCTTTTTTACATTTTGCATATGCTAGCTTCTGTTTGAAAAATATGGTTTCTTCCGATAAATTCTTAGTAGAAGTCAGTATACTACATTTTCTCTGTTTATCAAATTTTTTTCAATAATAACAAATGTAAGAAACGGGAGGAATTGAGACATTCATTTGAACTTGGAAAATTTTATTGCAGAATTTTACACATTTACAGATGCTTTTATATTATCAAGTATCAGCAGACGAAACAGAAAAAACCGTACAGTGCTTTTCATTGCCACTTACTTTAACAAGAGTGCATGCATAATACGTGTACTTGGCGGGAGTCTCGAAACACCTCAAACGATTTTAAAATCTGCACGTAAATACCGTACGTATCTTAAGAAACTAACATAGTGAAAACATTGGTAAATGACAAGCATAAATATTCTGTTAAATCCTTTCTTCATTAACATACATTTCTATATTGATATGTATTTACCTTTTTATTAGGTTTTCCTAAGAATGCAGTTTCTGATAACTGCGAAAACTTTTGACCTACACAAGTTTGTCCGTAGCTAGTCGTACTAAAAAGTCTGTCTATTATGCGCCTTATATCTAAAACGCAATTTACACGAATTATAATACACTATTTATTATAGATAGTATACACTTACATGAAATTGTAGAGACTAAGGAATACAAGAACAATATAGCATGATGAATACACGTTTTTCGTCTCTTATATAAGTGAGTTATGTACAGTGGCTGTTCTTTTCTTGGGTACACTTCGAAAACTGTGACTTTTCACCAAAACACTTGAGGTTGGACTAGAAAGAAAAAAAGATATAAATTTTGCAAGTTGACATTCAAAACTGCTTATATAAATTTAAAATTTTAATCGTTAATACTTCTGAATTATTTTGTTTTATCATTGTGCGGTAATATTTAACTAGTTGAGTAACCAGTTTTTCCATATTGTGTATTATCTGGATCACTAATATTGCAAGAGCGTTTTCATGAGTTTCTTTTATTGTAAATTGTAAATTTTATTGTAATTAAATGATCGAAAACTTTTGTTACTTGCAAATCTGCTCAAATTTACCATGCAATGAAATGTATATACAAAAAAGCACACACACACACACATATATATATATATACAACCAAAAAACATCAAAATCCTACAACAATCTCAGCATTACGGGCTGGTTAGGCTTCACTCATATTCCATATAATCATTATGAATTTTACATATCTTCTGTCAGCCAATATTAGGGAACCAAGTGGTTTTTTTTTTCAGTTCACTATTTTGCAGTGCAGTATCAGCATCGTGTGCTGTGTGGAGTAAGAGCACATAATTAATTTTCATTCCTTTCTGGCAGCGAGTTGGCATAGCTCTGGATTTCGGAGCTGACGAGCTGGGTTCGAATCTGCAATATCACAACTTTTCCCCGCATTTTAAGCTGTGGGTGCGTTATAAGAGTGAAAGTCAATCCATCAGCATTGAAAGTGGGTACTAGGGTGCTGCTAACTTCTGCTTTTCCTTTGGTTAGTAATTCAGAATTAGGAACGGCAGCAGATAGCCTTGTCGATGAAGAACAAATAGCTTCCGTTCTTCATTGGGGCGGGCTTTTCGATTAGAGTATCCCAAGAGTTGACGGGGTGTACTGTAGACTAGCTGCTTTCATACAGTTTCTCAGTTCAAAAGTAGGGACAGCTATGCATGTTTGTGCGAATATCCGAAACTATCCAAACTTGATTTATTTGGCTACAAAACCAACTATTATGTTATTAGCAGTAGCTGTACAAATTTAAAGATGAATGTTTAATTTGCCACGTATTTTACCATTGAAATTGAAAATCTCCAGATTTCTAACAAACTGAGCCAGGATCGTTTTCTGGACAAGAGTTTGGGCAATGGTCACTAAGTTGTTAAAAGGTCGGCTCTTGGAACGTAATGTTTTAATTTGTGTGTGCTGTTCCAAAGATTCTCCTTGCTGATACGGAAAATTTAGAAATCACGAAATATATTTACTTTACTGAAGTGAATCCTCAAATTCGTAGAGTAAAATCAAATCGTGACAGTCGCGTCATTTTTGTTCTTGAAAATGTAACCGTTTTATTTAAGAAATGAATAATAACATTAATTAAGAGCAATGTAAACGCACATTTAGAAGTATGCAATAAATAGTATTCATGATGCAGCTTTGTGGATAATTATGTATTCTAAGGCTGAGTTTGATATCGAGAGGCAAACCTATTAGTGAAAAACCACAGTAAATTGAACAAACTCTCAGAAGTTTTGTTATTGGAGAAACTAGTTTCACACATTCGTGTAACCCTCTTCTGTCTCGCGTTGTCTTCTGGCAGGAAAACTGGTCACCAACGCCTACATGACCCCCAGAACTTCGAATTCCTTTAAGGACACAGAATATCAAGTTGTTTTGCCTAACGTGGTCTTGATAGGTGTTGAAAGTATTCAGGCTTTTGAGTAGACAATTTTCGACGATTCTTCTTTTTTGTGTAGTTATACGTTTTGTATAAAATTCTTTATTGATTTCCAATCGATTTTATGGCAAGAATCTCTCGCATGAATAAAAATAACATTGTTTGTGTTTCTATATTTAATATTTTTTTTATGTTCAAAGACTGGTGACATCTTTTGTTGTTGACCAGTTTTCCTAGTTCTACTAGAAGGGCTGATATACTTTTCAAATTTGTGAGACAGCCCGTTGCAGATACATTTTCATCAATATTTCAAGAAATACTAAAACAAGTTCTACAAAAATGCATCCATAACATAAATATAAACTTAAACATCCAAGTTGGCTATTTTCGCGACGATACAAGAGGTCTGAAACTCGAACCTGAGTGTCAAATATTTTACTATCTTATACGCGATTCTCACATGACAGACATCTTTAAATAACATTTGCAAATTACTTGTGTCAGTATTGCAAATGTGTAAAAACTTCAGAAAATTTACACGAAATGATTTGTGGAAATGAAGTACGAAGTTGTTCTTAAATTGAAAATTCAGAACACCATTTCTGTTTCATTACAAAAGAGATGGCAACGTTCGAAGGAGCTGTTTTACGAGTAAGAAGTAAGTTAGGCCTAATCTATAAGGTAATAGAAAAGCAGTTGCAAGCATTGCAGTCTCTGTGTTATAATACAGCATCATTTTGTCAAAAGGCTGTGAAAAGAATGTCATTTTTATATTGTTACTAAGCTGTAAACAACAAATGATTACCTTATACAGTATTAGTCGGCGGAAACTACTACTCTATTGTCTTATAGGTTAGGCCTAACTCTCTCGTTACTCGTAGAAGAGCTCCTAACGTTGCCATCTCTTTTGTCATAAAACGGAAATCGTGTCCTGTATTTCCAATTTATTTCATTTCCACAAGACATTTCTTGAAGTTTTGTGACGATTTTTGTGCATGACCAGTAGTGCAATACTAGTAAAGGTTGTTTTCAAATGTTATTTCAAGATGTCTGTTATGTCAGATAGCGTAATATTTAACATTAAAGTTTAAGTGTTTCAGACCTCTTCTTTCATCACGAAAACATAATCAACTCGGATGCGTAAGTTTATATTTGGGTTAGGGATGCGATTTGTTGATTTTAATATTCATTAAAATATTTAAGAAAATTGTTTTTACAGTGGGTTGTCGCACAAATTTAAATAGGCCGTATGTATGGTTGATATGCTTATCAGCCCTCCTAGTGGAGCTACCGTTGCCCCGAAGAGGACACACGAATGTATCGAAACTAGTGTCTCCAACATCAAGATTTCTGACAGTTCCATTTACTGTGGTTTTTCACTAATTGCTATACACGATGTTGTGTTCTTTTAATATGCAAAGCTATGTATACGTTCAGACAGTTTTAGCGTAGAATGTTACATTTAACGATATCTATTTTCCAAATTATATCAAAAAATGTGTTAAAATAGTTAAACTGCTTATTTTGAAATTCAAGTACTTTTATAGGGTCATTTCAAAATATGAACGAAATGTATCTAGTGTAAGATTGTGTTATAGGAACTGGTTGTAAGACATGCGTTGTTGATAATTAGATGCAAAACAGTATTTGGATTTATAATAACTTTGCCTGTTTGTTGTTGAACACAAGACTAACAAGAGCTGTGCACTTTTTTCATCGCAGGTAACGAAACCTGATTTTTAGGGTTATAAGCCCTCAAATTTATGCTGCGCCACCAGGGTGGGGGTTGGAATGTATGTTACCAGAATAGTGCTGGTTGTAACTAGGTGTTTCTGTCCTGACGGTCACGCTTGTTCATACAAGAATGTCTGGAACACATACTCTTCATAAGGCTATCCCATAGTCGGTACCATCTTTTGGAACCTCAATGAATATCAATACGTGATCGTTTTCAAAGTCACTATACACGTAAATGAACTATGATACAGGACCGGAATATGTTCCTTGCGAGTCATCTTTCATTTCATATCCATCGTAGGGGACCACTGTAGAGGAGTTAATATCTTCAACGTCATAAAACGGTTTTGACATTTATAGCATCTCTTTTTTTTTCTTAATCATTCTCTTACTACTAAATACAAGACAATTTACTTAATATTATCTTTTATTCGACGTTAATTAAGATATATATAATTTCTGATTATTTTAGATCTTGTTACCTCACTAGCGACTCCATGGGTCTGTGGCCCACATTTACATGACCGCTAAATGCAAACTTAATTTCTTTAAATCTTATCTACTGAAGTTCTATTTTATTCAGAACCGCAGAACGGAATCGGACAGATTAGTTATTTAGCTCACCACTGCGATAACTAAGGGCTAGTTTCCAAATATTGTATTCTCGATTTTCACTATTGAAGAATATAGAATATTGTGAATTATAAATGATACAAACCTCTTAAAACACGGGACACGGGGGAAGACTGCAGTATCGTTTCTCAACTATAAGACCACACTGCGCTCCACCTCTTTTTGGAGACTTCTTGATATCCCGGGTTCTTTCTTCGTAACCACTAAGTCCACAAGACTTAGAACAAGGTGACCACTTACTCCAAGAGCTCAGTTTACAATCTACAGCTGAAGAGAAAGTATTTTTTATTTTTGCATAAGTTAACACACGATTAATTTTTTGTTATAAAAAATCGAACAGAAAACTTGGGTTGACCAAAATTACATGGAACAATCGAATACACTAACTAGATCTGAGGCTTAAAAAGTTATCACGTTGGAATAAAAAACGTTTTGTGAGTATGGAGAAGAAGTGTATACAGATGTTTTGTATAAGTGTGTTATACATGTGATGGTAGAATGGAAAACAGCTATTTTTTCATAATTATTATCTTATGCTTGTTTCCCTGACAGTTAAATTTGTTTATATTGTGTGTGTGTGTGTCTATATATATATTTCGTGTTTACGATAGCGCAGGTAAGAGAGTTTGGGAAAAATAAGGCTAATTTGGATATTATTTATTTATTTTCATAATGTGAATAATTAATTTCCATTGCTACATTAACATTAGAATTTCCAGTGGGGTCCGCATAAGTTTTTAAAAAACTACTTATGCACAAAATTATTAATATGTTATTAGGAACATTGTAACCAAAGTAACAAAAATACCGTTGATGAAAAGTGCTTTTGTTCCAGAATGATCTGGTAAACTTGTGACTTCTCTCATGATGCCGAACTTAAATGAAATAGCGAACAATATAAGCCTATTTCTTGGTTAATCAACTTTTAGAGCACTTTCACATCCACTCTTGTAATCTGGATAGTTTTTATTTCTCCTCCAAAGTTAAGATTGTTTATTAAGGATATCAGTATAAAGAACTGGATAAGATGAAAGGCCACTTAGGAAACGGCAGTCTTTAACTACTTATCAAAAAATGCGACTTTTAAAAATTGTTTGGAGTCGAGGGGATTTTCCCTAAGATATATTTTTATATTTTCTTTTTGCTTAAAAAGGAAAAAAATGGCTAAATTCAGAAACTTTTTTTAACTTGCGTGGTAAAGTTCGTAAAGCTTAAACTTTTAATTCGAAAACTAATTTTCTAGTACTTTATTTCATCAGTAATGTTGCACCATTTAACCTTCACGCATCTATCTGTTCAAAATATTATAAATAAAATGCATCTTTTAATCGCATAAAAACATTACTTACACAGCTGATAACAGGGTATAGTTCTAATAATAATATGTATAAACTGACAAGATGAAATTAGAAGTTTTAGTAGAGTTAGTGGTATGAAATTGTATAATATAATCTTGAATAATAATGTTTAGCTTTTGAACCACGTAACTTAATATTGATCGTCACCGAATTGATAAACGTAACTCACGTTCAATTGTAACATTGATGAACCCAGACAATACAGGTAATAATAAAACAAGCTGCTCACATAGAAAAATTAAGAAAACCAAAGAACACTCTTGATAACCCCTTAAGCCTAAATCAAATCGGTTTATATGTGACTGACAGCTTCTTTCGGTACCAAACTCTGTTGAACTTAATACCCCTAGGCTTGCTTCGAGAATGTCTACGATTTAAAAGCGTCGTTTCAACGACACACACACACACACACACGCAAAAGTAAAATATTTTAGACTGCTATGTTTCTTAACAATTATACAAAAATTTTACCAAAAATCAGATTTTAGAAGTGCCTTCAAAAGAATGCTCAAGCAAAAAAGTTACAGAAGTACCATTAACAATTAATATATTACCAAGTATAAGAACACATAATAGACAGTTAATAATAATTATTATTATTCATTAAAGTATTTTCAACTTTAATGTCCAAAATTTGACCATTATGAAAATCAAAACGTTACCCACCATACTTAGAATCTGCCATCACGTTCCGTGCTGCAGCGGCATGGAATGTATGAATAAAAAGTTAACACATTAGAATAAAACAAAATTGTGAATACGGAAACGAAGTATATACAGATATTTTGTATATGTGTATTATACGTGTGATGGAAGAACAAAAAACAGCCTTTTTTCACAAGTGTTTTAAACTTGTTCCTCTGCTAATAACGTTTGGTCTTTAGTTGTAATGGCTTTGTTTTATTTCTAATTTACGATAACCCAGTAAGAGAAAGTTTGGAAAAGCAAAACTAAGTTGGATGTAATTTATTTATTTTCATAATGTGAATAATTAGTTTCCATTGCTATGTTAACCCTAGAATTTGATACTGCGCTGTTAATACTTCTACATGGTTGTGAGACCTGGACCAACTTATTGACGGCTGTGGTACAAAAAATATTATGTTGACTTTATAAAATGAACTATAGTGATCACATGCCAAACACAGAATTATATGGTAATATCATATAGCGCTCTTTAGTTGTTGCGAAACTAAGGCTGTCTAATTCGGTATATGGCGCGCCACAAAAAGGAGATATCCAGTTTCATACCCATGTGGAAACACGGAGATAGCAAAAAGTTGGTCGCTGTCACCTGATGTTTGTAGATATACTGTAACAAGACACTCAAGCTCACTCTGGATGAATTCATGACTGTCATGAGAGGTCGGACCTTTGGATGGCTATAGTATCTGCTATTCTGCATGACGAATAGTGCTAGTCGTATAGTATTAGTTGATGCGGTTGTGTTAAAGTCAAGGATAAGGTTAAATTCGTTTCGAAGTTAATATCCTCATTAAAAACAAAACAAAACTTACACCACGAAGACTACAGATTTGATTTTCTCTCTCTTTCTTAAAATGCAGCTGTATGAATATCATTCAAAGTAACTCTTCAATATCAAGATAAACATATTTATAAAATTTGTTTTGGTTCTTTGTTTTTAAAGAAAGCCACTTAATGGGCTATCTGTGCTGTGCCAATCACGCGTATCGAAACCAGATTTTTTAGTGTTATAAGTCCACAGACTTACAGCTGAACCGTTTTTATAAAGAATTTGGTAGAGATATTTCTTAGACTGACCTAGAAGTATTTGAAGGCAACAGTGTTTATTCCAATTAGTCTGGACTATTGGGATACCTTATTATTGGAGAGCTTTCTGATAAACACTGTTTTCAAAATAATATATTTGGGCACTGTAATAACTAAAATTTTCCATATTCCTTTAATGAGGATAAAGAAAAATGTGGTAAGTATATAACTTACTTTTTAAAAGTATTTGGTTGCTTTAAATAGGACATGGTTAAAAAGTGAGGAAACAATAATCATCTTCTGTCAGAAGGAATAACTTTTCTGGTGTAAATAACTGATGAAAAAAACAACAACAACAATATTACCTAACTAAAAATTTATAGACTTGGTGTTTTTTTGTACGAAAATTTAGACAATCTTCAATTTTAAATTTCATTTAACAGAAATTGTAACGTGGCTCTAATGTATAAACAAAGAATACACACACACAGACATCCATAGGGTTGAGTACGTTATATAAAAAACAAAACGATTATGGAGCCCTAACACGTCGGTACAAGCCCAATCACTATGTTCGGTCATGTTCTGTTTGACGACCGTGCATCTTGACAATAGCCCTGCAATGTAGTTTCCATTGTAAAAGGCTCCGTCGTTAGCCGCTCGCACCTAAAACACACCACTCATCCCTGCTTTCAATAATCAATCTAGTGTACGAGGATGGCGGATTCCCAGCACCTGTTTCAACAGTCCGTTCGCACAAAAATTCGGCAACTTGATTGGCATGATTTTGAATTTAATAGCATGAATACCCGTTTCATTCTCAAACTGCTTGAAGTATGTAAGGATTGAGCTGAAGTGTCCTGGAAGCAACTTATGTAAGCATGACTTTTGTAGGTTTTACAGAAGGAGATCTCTCATGATTATATTGCGTGGCTTTTACCACTGACCTTGACGCTTATCACGGCTGGAGTACGAATCGTTTCTTTCTGGAAGATTCTTGTGTCCCAATTTGATCCATATTCCTTTGTTTTTCAATGTCATTAAATACACGTGATTTCCCTCTCTTGGAAATTCCTGATCTCAACACATCCTTAGGATCCAATTGTATGGATATTTCGTATCGAAAAGGGCTGTTACATACCCTTCCCAAAAGCGACAAATTTTTGATTGCATTACACTACTTATGAAATTTCAAACAATGCCAAGATGTATTTCTGGTACGTGTCACTCTACCACGGCATTATTTCAGCTATTGTTACTTGATTTGCTGATATGCTTATTCAAAATCGTTTTAATATAACGTAATTACTCCTGTATGTTATTTCCTAAAACATTGGTGTTTTTATCAAATTTTAAATGCCTTTAATTTTGTCATTTTTTCTTTTAAAGCGAAGCGTAAAAGTAGCTATAATTTTCTAAAAAAAAAAATTTAGTAACACCAGAGCCGAGGTAATCTGCTATTGAGACAAAATGTAAAAGTGAAGGTAGTAAAAGTTTTAAGACATTAATTTTTTTTCAGGAAATGATGTTTATATATTTGTTCTTTCTAACCAAGAAAGACAAATGAACAGAATCTTTAATAAAAACAAGATAAAAAATCACAACCTAGATATCTATAAATCTCTGGCCGGGTGGTTGGGGCGATCTGAGGGTCGCGGGTTTGAATTCCCACCCCACCAAATATGATCGCCCTTTCAGCCGTGGGGGTGTTATAATGTGATGATCAATCCCACTATTCGTTGGCAAAAAATAGCCCAAGAGTTGGCAGTGGGTGGTGATGACTAGCTGTCTACCCTCTAGTCTTTCACTGCTAAATTAGGGACGGCTAGCGCAGATAGCCCTCGTGTAGCTTTACGCAATATTCAAAACAAATCTATAAATCCCCACTTACTTTTTTTTTTTTGCCTTTTATGATCAGTTTTATTCCAAGCAATTTTCAAAATCTCAATTTACCGTTATAATCCTCAATACCTAATTCCTGATTAATTCTCGCAAAATCGAGTAAAGCAGTTTAGTTGTTACAAAAGTATGAAGCTAAAGAAGCACTGTATTAGAACAACAGGTAAGAAATGTTACAACCTGTCTTCATGCTACAACATGCTCATGGGGTACACTTGAGGAATTTTCTACTTTTATGTACTGGCAGAGAATTGAGAGCAAATTAAAATGTATCTCTAGAAAAATAATAATGTTGATATTGATTAAGTAGACTTTTAAAATAAGCTTTCACTGCCATGCTTAGATAAATATCTATCTCTGTATATATATGTGGTAGGTTGATTTTTAGAAATACAATAAAAAACAAAAACCACAAGTTTTAATATCTCATTACTAATTTGAAACATGAAACTGGTAAACTTTTGGAAGTTTGATGGTGGTACACAATTTCAAACTCCCATGGCACTGCTTTAGAGAGGGACATATATAAACTCATGGTAACGAAAGTTACAATATAGTTAAAGTTAAGGACTTACGACATTTTGGAATATATCGACATTTGCGTCTTTGCTTCAGCTTTCGTGGACAAGAATTTCCGCCATTTTGTGGTTCTACCTTTATCATCCGTCTCCGTTCTTTCCTGGCTTTCCCACAGGTGGCGCTACAGGAAGTCCAGTCAGACCAAGGAGTGACCATGCAGTCTATGACAGTTAAATCACTTGTTCCTTCTCCACCAAAAGCTGGGGACGTTGACAGAGTACTCATGGGTGCTGGCGGGTTAAAGTGCAGAAAACTTAGTCAGACTCATCTCTCAAATTAGATAAAACAGCATTATATATTGGTCCATATGAGGTCAGTTTATATAAGTATGCAATGTTTTATATAATTCAGATTCAATGATCTAATACCTAAATTAAAAACAAACAAACCTACGTTATGTAATGTTTGGTATGAAATAGAATATTAAATTTTGCAATTTAACGATATATTCTTATGAAGTGACACGTAGAATAAACTATGTAATAACAGAAACAAAATGAACATAGATAAAATTTTAATATCTGTTTCACATCATGTCAGATGTTTTCTGACAATAATGAACTGGGCCACTGACTGTTTGGGCTAAAGTCCAGATGCCAGGTTGCTATCTTTGAGTCATACAAGTCTCCTTTTAAGTTTTTAATACCAAAATATAACCTTCAACTTTATGTTTACAACTTAATTCCTCTAGACAAAAAGGTTAAAAAATAATAGTTAAAAAAAGTAAATATGATTTTGTCTATTTGAATTTTCGCGTGAATCTACAGAAGGGCTATTAAAGCATAACCGTCCTCAACTTTGAACTGATAGACTGAATAGTGGGATCTGACCATCAAGTTTTGAAAGTGAGGATCACGTTAATAAAATTGTACAATAAACAATAAAAACATTAGTTCCTCAATTACAAATAACCAAGATAAGTGCATTACAAAGAAAATGAAGTGCTAGATATATTGTGAGATGTGCCTATACACAACTAATCTGGCTTTAAGGATACACATAGAATATTTACGGAGAGTGTAGCATAAGTGGTAAATAAAGACCCTAAGAACTAGCGGAGATGAATAAGTGATAATAAGATATGAGAAATATCACAGAAATAGTAAGACTTAAACGATGATAAAACAACAATGATAAAGATAACAGCTAATGTAACAGAAACTATTATACAGCTTGAATTAACTAGCGAGCAGTTTAAATTAACGGGAAGTGAAACTAAAGGTGGTCAATAAACTAAAGTCGTTCATTGTTAAAATTAATTAAGAAATTAAGGTGTAGACGTGGTAGTTTGGAAAATGTTGTGCTATTCGGTAAAATTATTATTCTATAACTGGTAACAAGAAGATTGTTGAATTTACTGCAAAACTGAATAAATCTGGTGTTTAAAATGTGTTTGGAGAAATCTTGTTGATGAATAACGAGGGGGAGTTTATGAGGTCTGCCCAAAAAATTTGGTAATGTTGAATAAATACTATTGTATCTAATAACACAGGCCTGCGATTATTTTATTGTCTTGAAATGTTTACATGCTGTACAGTAATTCCTGTACGCTGAATCCGAAAATGATATCCATTTTTCTCAATCACATACAGATTTTTCACAAAAGTCATAACGCAATACATAAAAGAAAAACCATTACCCGTAGTTTTCAGAGTAAAAGACGTAGATTCCACAAAAAAATCAGGATGAAAGAGGATGCATATTCGTTTGACAACAATGTTCTTCCCGTTTCTTCAGTTTCTTTGCATTTTTTGTTAACAAACATAATAATAAAAATATGTTCATTGTGGTAAATAATTTGATCTAAGTAATAATTTTGTCTTTCCGATTTGTAAAAAATCCTTATGTGATAGAAAAAATGATATTATTTTCAAAATCTGCGTAGACGAATTATATAAAATCCGTTATTAAAACCAAAATAACTTTTATGAAGTTTAAATTCGCAGGCCTATGTAAGCTGTTAGCAGTATATATTGTAGTATAACTTATTTGGAATGTTTGTATTCGGAAATGGAAAGTTCGTTACTTCGAAGTTATTGTTTTTTGTTTTTGAATTTAAGCACAAAGCTACACAATGGGCTATCTGTGTTCTGCCCACCACGGGTATCGAAACCCGATTTCTAGCGTTGTAAGTCCGCAGACATGCCACTGGGGGAGGGGCACTTCGAAGTTAAAAGTTTGTTTTATTGAATACTTTGAAGTTGAATATCTATTTAACGATGCTCATATTTAAATTCAGATAATGTGCTTTGTTTGTAGTGAGAGAGATATTTGTTTCAAAAGTGAGTTCTAGTAGGAAAAATGTGTTTGGCAATGGGAATAAAAACCTTGATTATCAGGTGAAAGAATATTCTTAACATATCTGCAAGAGCAATTAATGTGCGAAACTTTATCATACAGAGTAAACATTTCTTTGCTAAGATTTACTGTGTATAAAAATTGAAGTTTGTATAAACATAAGACTGCAACTTGTGGGCTGAAGTTAACCATTTAGCGGTGTTCTCTGTATTTGTTGAAGACATCACTACTTGTGTTTGTTACACAATAACATATTAACACTACCCTTAAAAAGTAACACGAGTACTTGTAAATTCTCACACATTAAACACTATCTAAAAATCGCGTGAGTTATTGTTATACATTAATATATTTATTCTACTTATAAAAAGATAATTATATTTTCAAGTTCAAAGTATTCAATAGAACAAACTTTTAATTTCGAAGTAACAAATTTTCCATTTCCGAATACAAACATTTCAAATACATTATACTACAATATTTGCTGCTGACAGCTTACACACTAACACATCAATACTATTTTTGAAAGCAACGTATTTGTTTCTTAATTGTCAACCAATTAACCTTTTATTAAAAAGCAACTTATGAATATTTGCAACACATTCAACTCTCCACTATAAGTATTTTTCGATTTACACATCATTTTACAAATAATTCTATTTTATAAACCTTATATTTTTTCTGTGATGACACTTCTCAATACAGTAGGTTACCCTACCTTATCGTTATTAGAATATTAACGCACTACACACAAGTGACACAATACCATAAAAAGCTTGGTCATGCGCAATTAAATACACAGAGCAAATGTCAAAATGCATAAATTATTACATACGTAATAATCTGCCACACATTTGGTCATGCATAAAGTAATAACACCGAAAAAGTGGCAAAGTACATCACACCAGTAAGAATACAGAGGACAAGTACACCATATTAGAACGATTTTGAACCCTAACCATGTTGTTACATTATTTGTCGCCACGTCTGGTTATTGTCTATCTGATGACTATCTGATTGACAATAGCTCAGCAGCGTAATTTTCATTTCAAAAGGCTCAGTTGTATGGTTTTCATGACCAAAGCACACAATTTCTCCCTGCTTGCTTTCCACAATCTATCTAGTGTACGAGGACGACAGTTCCCAGTGCCCATTTCAACAGTTTGTTCACACAGAAATCCATAGATACTGTGTCCAGTGATTTGTTTCATTCTCCAGCTATTTAAATTATGCAATGGTTATAGGATATGTCACGGAAGTAGCTTGTGTATCCGTGATTTGTGTCGCTTTTCGAGATAGAGATCCTTATTGTGTCAGGTACTGTTGCCTGGAACACGTGGATGGTTTTGCTACTTGACCATTGGGTTCGTGGATTCTCACATGTTACAAGACGCCGCACTTTGCTTACTGCGGGTGGAGTACGACTTGTTACAGGTCTCTTTGTGGATGGTCCTGGTGCTCCAAGTTCATCCATATTCTTTTGTATTCTTGTGCCTTTAAGGAATATCCCCGTTATGGAAATTCTGAATCCCCGATCTGAACACATCTTTAAGATCTGAGTGTCGAATATTCTGCGTCAGAAAGAGCTATTTTATACTCTTCACAAAAGCAATCAATTTATGAAACATCAAACAATGTCAAAATACAGTAATGATACATTCAGTTCTACTGCGACTTTATATCGATTGTGGTTGGCACATGACTTAATGATTTGCATATTCAAAATAGTTTTAATGTAACGTATCCAATCCTCTGTATTTCTTATTGTTGCTGATGTACATAAGCATTACAAAACTACTATTGCTTGTGATTGCGCAAAGTAAATCAATTAAATGATCAAAGAAATACTGCACTCAAAGCAACAGTTATGAATGATCAACGAAAGCAAAGCAGACTACTACTATAAACTTATCAAAACACACATAACTAAGCTAGTATATGTTCACACAGCTGAATTTAAGCATTGCAAAACTAACATAAAGAAATGCAAAACATTGTCACACAAATACAGGTCGTGACTAGTACAACGGGCACCTTCAAGCTTTGTCACACACACAAAATATAACACACACAACACCAATAATTTTCACAGACCGCACACGAGTCCATTCTGTAGGTGAATCATTGTGTCCTTCATCTGAAGAGCATAGGAGAAGGCAGAAGGAGACAGCAGAGGAAGCTGGGAGTCTAGGAAACCAGAACAAGTTTGAGAAGATACGAGTCTAGAGAAGCTAGGGGAAAGGTTAGCAGCTGTGAATGCGAGATTAATGGTTCGAATATCAAAATTTGTAAGGGAAAATATATCATTTCCATATTAAAAATTACAAATAGATCGGCAACATCAACACCATAGTCTTTCTTTTTTTGGGGGTATTAGTGTTATTGTGAATTAACTCTATTCTAAGTATAAATAATTATTTAGCTGATTTTAGGTTGAATACGAAATGTTGGATTGGCCACCCGCCATCTTACATAAGTACTGAAGTTTTTCAAACAACTTTCGGTCTCAGCTTTACTTTATATATTTAAATTAAATCAGTTAGCTAAACATAGATTAACTATACTCAGAAGGTAATATGCTGGGTTATACTTATATAAACCATAATTTTATTTTATTTTTTAACAGAGTATTTAGATTCTCGACATTTATATGCATTATTTTTCTTGATACGTTAAGATATATCAATTATTTATTTTACAAATGATGATAAGTATTCTTAACGAACATATAAAAAAGATTGAAAGTATAAGAAAATTTAGAACAAAACATGCAATAAATTTAGGACAGAGGACGATAATTCTTACTTTTAAGATGTACTCAGTAAGTACAGTATTTCTTAGAAAAAATATACGTTCAAGCAGAGTGGTAGCTAAGAAATTCTGAAACATATTTCCCAATCTGTATTTCCTTGCAGGGGCATTACCAGGAGGGTTCGGGGGTACGAACGAACCCTCTTTGTGAACAACAAATCTAAACCATTATCTGATGTCTGTGTGTAGTGTGTCAGCTTATAACTGGCAAACCGCTTGGACCGATTGTCCCTAGTCTGGCATATATATAATTTTTATATATACCCCTTAGAGCACAAAGGAGAGACACAGGGAGTCCGCTTTTGGATGTAAAACCTATTTCACGCCTGGGGGACGTAAGTTCCCCACCCGTGTGTTGTACAGGTACGGCAGCTAGTAGTTATTAAACGAGGATTTATATTTGTATAATTGTGACGTAGACGAACCTCAATTACTTAATGAATAGATAGTATCCATTGTTTTTCCAATTTGAGAAATATGTATTTCAACATAACTTGTTTATCACCAAGTTCTTGTCATAGTGCATTCAAGTTTACTTGTGTGTGCACATTATCTAAGAAAGATGCACCATGAATAGATATAAACCCTTCCCTTAAGAAAGTCCTGGCAACGTCATGATATATATATATATATATATATATACATGTATATATATATCAGCGAAAGATAGTAAAGATGTGGGACTTTGTGTACTAAAGCATACACGTCTGCTCCATTTTGTTTTTCTTAACTTTGTGAGGCAGGTGAAGTTTAGGTTAAACTGGATAGACGGTATACCCACAACGCTGTTTGGTTCTTACCTCCGCCAGTACCTAAAAAAACACAACAACCAGGGCACATTACATAATGACTCACCTTATGATTTATGTTCCGGATGTTTCTATTGTGGCTACGATTTTTTTATTTTCATGTTATTATTTCTTTCCATCAAATAACATTAATTACTTATATATATATATATACGTAGTACACTTTGAAAATTAGGTGTAAAATGCGTTTGACAGGAATATACTCAGAAACAAACAAAGGTCGTTGGCTCTGTTATTGAATTCATTTCTCACACTTTTGTAAGGAAAATACACCCCGAACCGGTTTTCGTCTTGTCCATAGACTCTTCTGGGATGAACAAACAAAGATAAACATGGGCAGCAACTGCTTATTTCAGGATGAGCTTGTAGAAAGGTACTTTTGTAGATTTGTCCTCAAAGACTTTTTCTACAAGTGTCACTCTGAATTAAGCAGCCAGCTGTTGTCCATTCTACCTTTATTTGTTTACCTTGAATACTTTCAGGGAGTTATGTCCTTGAAGTCTCCGCACAATAAGAAATCGATTCAGAGTGTATTTTCTATGGTCCATTGTTCTCACTAAGGAAAATATAAGAAATAACGTCATTTACAGAGTCTAGTCATAATTTCAATATATTTGTCTTCATATTAACTTAAATATCTGTCTCTCCCTTTGCCTGTTTTGAGGACAATAATGATGGCCTAGAGATATGTTTAATAAAATATTTTTTTTTGACAGCTTAATTAGAAACACATAAAAAAAACCCGTCTTATCTACGCAGAAGGATCAACACATGTGATTGCCGATATCCATGAAAACAAAATATTTCTGGTTAATCTGCTCAGAAGCCAACATTGTTAGTGAGACGGTTATGTCAGAACACATATTAAAGTTCTGTAACTTGAAATAATGTTGTTATTTAATTTGATCTTTTACCTTTCAATTGTATCTAAGGTCTAAAAACAAGCAAAGAAGTGGATGATTTGTGAAATGATTTAATTAAGAGGGAATAATCACCGTTTCTAACGTAGCTGCACTTCGAGGCTAACTTTCATTCTTACAGTTATTTCTTTAATGCTACATAACATTAAATGACGTCAGAACTGTAATTGGCATACCTTTCGACATCATCTCACATATCTGCTTACAATCTGGGTATTTTTCAAAATTGTTTCGATTTCCTCGGCAACCCCCATAAATAAACTGCAGACACATTCCTTTGGTGGGGTCGAAATACCAGCGTGGAAAATAACCTCTGCAAGGTCCAACTTCTTTAGGCTCCATGCATACCTCTGTAAAATAGAGAGTATTGTAACAATATTTTAACGGAAATTTCACAGTGTTAGACTTATATCAACAAGAAACGTAGACATTTTCTGAGTTATGTTACTTATTATAACCTCATACTATGATTACTTAAGACCCCAAGAGCGGCAATAATCCAAATTCCTGGATTTTTAGGTTGTAGGTGGTGTTTATAATGTAGATGGCGTTAATAAGCTAACGACAAATAAATTGAGAAAATGATTTCATAAAAATATTGTTTTCTTTCACATGCTTTTCAACCCATAATTTTACGAACATTTAAAGTAATCCAACAAAAACTATATGTAGATTTATGACACTCTAGATACTTTGTTGTATTTGATAAAAACATAAAGCAAGTTCGTTTTTTTTTAGTTCAAGAGAAGGACTTCAGTCGATCTTATAACACTATACAAGTCAGCTGCTTTCAAAATACATTATGATGTCGGCGACAGTGGAATTCGGGGAAATATTTGTATTTCACCTATTAAAGTTTCAAAGAGTTAATTACTCTGTATGAGAAAGAGGTTTCATGTTCCATGCTACCCTAATGGTTTTATATACAAACTATAGTCCAATCATGCAATTTACACTGTAATGGGCATCTACAGAGGGCTGTGAGGTCACTCTTAGACCAGGCATGTCGACAGACTTTCCACAAACCTTTCAGCGTATTCAGAAGTCGACTTCAGGGACCATGCTTAAGCAGACCAAAAAACAACAACACTGAAACTGCCTTAGAGGACTTAACAAGAATGAGAGGGAAAGAAGTTTTCTGTGATTTCAGTATTTTTTGTCTACACGTTTTCACGAAAACAACCGTTAATTTCGAGATGTGGCTAGAATCTTGGGAGCACTCATCACTTTCAAATCTTATCATTTTGCCAACGGTACCAGCTTCATTACAATGACTTGACCACAACTGTGCCTCTCATACCCAAGATGACCAGATGAGCTCTCGTACTAAATGAAATGCCTCAGTGGCACTGGGTATAAGCAGATTCAACGTGGTTGATATATTATTACACTCTTATAAGTGTTTTCATAAGTTCTCATAAGTTTTTATTATTCTTCACCCGTTGACACTTTGACCATTTGACACAGTCCGGGATTTAAAAAAAAAAGACTAGTTTACCGGTTCACCAGTTCTTCTAGATGATAAGTAAACCTAATTCTGATGTGTAAGGACCTAAATATATTGATCAAAATTATAGTTCACCAAATTAATCTAGTTCACATCAAAACAGTTATTTTAGAGAATTGATGATATGGGTTCTGGTTTTATTACACGAAAAATGGTTTTATTTGTCAGCTAATTGTTTAAGATCATATGCGTATCATATTTCCACAGGTTAAAGGCTTGAATTAATACTTACTTAACGAGCTTTAGAAATTTTTAAGTTAGCAATTGGTTTTGTTAAACTTAAAGTAAAAGAATTAGTAGTCACTTCAGGTTGGAGATACATATTAACGGGTACTTTATCTGCAACGAATACGTTATTGATGATCTAGATAAGAAACGGTGTAACTACAATAATATATAACATATATTATTACCCTAAAAACCCTCATAAATAAACATCTTTTAATCATGAATAGTTTGGACTATAGGCTTACATCGGGTGTCAATTAATTAAATATATTTTTCATTTTTAAAAATGTATTTTCCTCCTAAAAAAAATTCAATAATATACAATATTTCACCAACAATATTTAGTATTCACAAAAAAACAACAATATAACTCGCTAGATGAAGCACTTGTTTTAAACATTTTTCACGTATATCAAAGATCTCTAGCTATATCATTTTTATACTTTATAATTTTTCCTGGCATCTATTTACAAAGTTTACTTTTTTATACTTTTGTTTGCTTGTTTAAGCGCAACACCACAATGGTCAATCTGTTGTGTTTACCTCTATTCCGTCAAGTGGGCAAAACTTATACTAAACATGAGTTCATTTATGTGGCATTTTTCAAGAATCTCTAGAAAAGAAAACTATTTTACCTGCCAGAAAGGATTCACTATTGTGTTAACGATCATGTTAATCTATAATTTAGAGTTGGTTTTCATTCTTGATAAAGAAGCTTTATGTTAGTTTTCTATTAACAGAGTTACAAGTTTTTGAAACTATTTCTGTTATAAAAGTAATACTAGGGACAGGTTCATCGTATTGGTAACAAGTTTAGTGTGAACCGAAATGTTCATACTAATCTCTTTCTTTTGTATAATTTAGCATCTTTGTCCACTCAACGTACAGGATAGTTTATAATCAACGTTTTGTTAACATGTATTTACCGTTCTAAAGTATAAGTAATATAGTTTTTACCCATGAAGGGGGACAGGGTGAAACGATGATTTTACTAGAAGTGTTTTAAGTGTAGGACCAGACTTTTCAGCAAGTTTCATAATAAAACCACTTCGCTTTAGGTTTTTTTAACTCTAGGACTTATGGGTTTTCATTGTCAAATGGTAACGCAAAAGTAAAATCTAGATTTCGGGGCGGATGTTTCGTTCCATGTTTATGTTTTGTTTTATCAATGGTGGTATCTGTGTATCCATTTTACTGAAGTCGTTATTTAATTTTACTTACACTCCTTCGTTCGATAATGTTAATAGAGGCGATACGACTAGCTTGCAAATATTCCGATTGAGCGATTAACAGTTTTTTTTTAATGATACCAATATGTGCGGGCTTACTGTACAACTTGTGTGTCAGAAAACCATCTGAGCTCAACTTGAACCGAATACCCCTGAACAGCAACTGTACTATTTATGATGACGTGTTCATGATAAACTTAATGTTTGTGTGAAATTCAGTCGTAAAAATAAACATTTTACTAAGAACTTTCTGAGTTCAAGAGAAAAAGTATCATCTATATTTATTTGTTTTAAAAAGTACTCGTGTTAGAGGGCTTTGAGAGAGAGGTTTTGTTTCAAGACTTGTGCAAGAAAACGATGGTAAAAGGGAGTGCAAGACCATTTCCATGGCAACTCGTATTCATTGAAGGTAAAAATAAATTCTAAAAGAGGAAAAAGTTGTTTGATAATATAAAATTAAGCAGCTGTTTAACATCTGCTAAGCTTAAACCAAAAGTATGAGTAATATCTTCATGTGTTTTTATTTAAATTCTTCCATCACAGCATCTAAGCCTTCTTCCGTGGGAATGTTTGTATACAGTGATGATAAATTACACGTGCATAATATGGATTCCATTAGTAGTTTATCTCGAAACATTTCACGTGGACAGCTTAAGAAATATGAAGTGCTTTTTTTTCTTCAGATATGATGGAATAAAACACAGAAACCGGTTTAAAATCTTTTCTGAAGTCCAAGAACTTTTCACAAGGGATGTCACAGTTTTATACAGTAGGTCATAGTGATGTATTCTCCTTGTGAAACTTGTACAGGCCGAACTATACAGCACTTCTAGAGTGACAGAGTATCAAGGTTTTTCAGAACGTTTTATCTACCTTGTCTTTGTTAAAAGTAGCCTATATTTCTTTAGCTTATTTCTAGGTATTGCTTTGTAGAATTTGTAGTTAAAGAAGTATACGCATTTGAACCATTAATCTAGCTCTTGCTTTGCTATTATATTCTTCAGTGGCCATTTCTAGAAAAACCTTTGCCTTTATCAGACGTTTTAACAGTGATTGTATTGACATTTTTGAGTTTTTTAATGGAAAACCATTTTGTTTCGTTCTTTTTTTTATTAAGTTTGATTTATATTATATCTTCTCTGAGTTTAGGAAGTTTTGACTTTGTACTTTCATCAGCTAATGGTGTCAATTTTACACTGTTTATGAAGGTGCATCCTATTTCATTATATTTTTGATTGTTTGCTCTACACTATGATATCTTGGAATATTAGAACTAGTGCTACTAAAACCATTAATATAGCAGTCAACATTTATTTTTGTTTTTTGTATATAAATGAAAAAAAAACCGTTTTATTCAAACTCCATCTGATTCCGTAAAGAAGGCGTTTCATATCACTTTCTACCTTAGTGATAACCTCAGGTGACACAGAACAAATTAAACTGCAACTCTGCCTTTTTAAGGAGTGTTAAGTTAATATTTTAGCTTTTTTTTTGGTTCTGTATACTGTCAACGAGGTCTTCTTTAACAGAGCTACTGGACGGACAAGAGTCGTTAAGACTGCAGTTAATACTTCCTTGTTTAGTTTTGCTGTTATGTAGTCCATTGTATCTACAGTATGCAATATATCAACGTTCATCGTCTCATTTATCTATCGTTGTGTCATCCAGACAAGGGCTCTTTAACTATTTTTTAACGTTGTGAAGCAACATCATAAATATTATATAAAGTAACGTTAGTATAGTGAACAAGTTTCATCGTACGAAGAGTACTTAAACAACGGAACAGTGCACAATTTACAGGTACGTTTGCTTGTTGTTGAACAATGGACTATTAGTGCTGTGCCAACTACGGGTATCGAAACCAGGTTTTTAGCGTTATAAGCCTTCAGACTTCCCGTTGAACCACTTGGGGGCAACATTTAACAGAGTATCATTACAAAAAAAAAAGATAAAATGTCTGTAGGGCAGCGCACATAAAGTATTTTTCAAAATAAGATTACATTTTAGCACCGTTAAGTATTTGTTGTATTGGTCATCTACGTCGATAGTCGATATATTGACCATACAAATATTCTGCATACTTTACTCGCAGATTGATTTACGTTGTTACTTATTTTAGTTATCTTGTTTATAATTTTTTGGTGAATAACGCGACTGTAGTAAAAGCAATACACCCAATTTCCCATATTCATCCACAAAAAATTTGGCAGTTTGTTGAAGCAACCCACCTACGGGTTTCAGATGACGGCTTTTAATGTATTTTTAATAGCTAAGGGTACCCACCACGAGAAAAACGTCTATAAAGGACATTGTTAGGTAATGTTCCCTTTCCTTTGTTATCAAATCCTTAATGACCTCATTAGATGCTAATTGCATACCTTGTTTTGTGGAAGGTAATAATTGACTATTTTAACTGATTCAGTACTTATGTCTTTAAATTCAAAACCAAAACTCTATAAAAAGTGGAAACATACCGTATTTCAGAGCATTTTTTATTTCTCTTCTCGGACACAAATCCTAAAACAAAATAGCCCATGTACACCGTCGGACAGTCTCCAGTTACCAAACAAACAATTACGGTAATCGAACCAGTCAACTGTGGGTGATGCAAGGTAAAAGGGTGTTGAAAAACAAGTGAAAATGTGCTCTATTTCAGGTATTTGTTTATCTCTTTTTTTTCAGGCAAAAATCCTAAAACAAAGTCAATTTACATAGTCCGACAGTTTCCAGTTATCATACAAAAATTACGGTAATTGAGCCAGCCATCTCTGGGTGATGGATGCTAAAACACACACACACACTCGTAATGGGTCATCTTGATAGTAAGATAAAGGACTACTGTATGTTCAATGACAGAAAATGTTTTGTTTTTTTATGATCCTCTGGTATAATATCACTTAGAAGACCCCTCTTAAAAATAAATCTCTTATTAATTCGTGAAGATTAAACTAGAAAATTAAAGTTAATGTCCTGTTCGATACACTTTGGAATTAGTTTAGAAGGATGACAAGGAAATAAAAAATTAGCTTTGGATATTTCATGAGTTCTTTCACATATCTCTAAAGAAACGAGCACACAACAGTCAAGTATCATTGGGTAGAACACCATTTAAATTCTAAACAACGCATTTCCCTTCTCAGAGTACTTAGACATTTTCAAACAACTTATAAAGTTAATGTAATTTATTACCCTAAATGAACCACAAATAAAAATGTCTTCAAATTTTCTCTTTAAAGTCGCTTTTAAGAAATTCGTTTCGCTTATATATATATCGATGCGCTCTCTCTCTCTTATATATATATATATATATATATATAGCAATGATATTGTATGTAACTACTGCTAACAGCGAGGATACCCAACTGATGACCAAAAGCAGAATGATCATAGAGGGTTTTTGTGGTTGGTCTGTTACTCGTAAGTAAACTACTTATTTTTGGATGTTATTGTAGATGCTTATAATGCTGTATATAACAACGAAAGCTGTATTCTATTAACTGAAACCTTAGGTAGACCTATGGTCGAAACTAGTCGTGATTAAAAAAATCTATATTTGTGAGGCTGATAGTATAATATAGTATATTACCCTGTAAAAAGTTATTTGAAAATCCTCAAAAGAGCACAAAGTTGTTTAATTGTTACTGAGAAATATTCAATAAGTTGGAATTATTCCAAAAATAAAGAATAATAGAGAAAATTTTAGAAAATGTGTTTGTTTGAAGTTGAGCACAAAGCTAAACAAAGGGCTATCTGTGCTCTGCCCATCACGGGTATCGAAACCTGGTTTATAGCGTTGTAAGTCCGCAAACATACCGCTGTGCCACTGGGGGCATTTTTAGAAAGTAATGAAATTACAAGCTACTAGGAGAAAGCATTAACCCAGTTGTTTACAGCTCCTATAGCTATCTATTATATTTTTACATCAAATGATTATATTTTGTGTCATTTCACATACATAGTGTGTTTGGTAAGTTATATTTAAACAGTTTCAGAGCCTCACCACGTCGTTACAATCGATTTCGACACGTCCGGTCATGCTTTACCTGAAGACCTTACAGGTTGACAATAACCCTGCAGCGTAGCTTCTATGTCAAAAGACTCTTTCGTAAGACTGTCATGTTCCAAGCACACCTCTCCGCTCTGATTGCTTTGTACAAGCACCTGTTTCAAAAGTCTGATCACAGTGTTACCTATAGGTGCCTGATCCGTATGTCTTCGTATGAAATAAGATGAATACCCATTTCGTTCTCCAGCTGCTTGGAGTATATGACGGTTGCAAACGGGTAGTACGACCGCAAGCCTTATCTTGGTGAACCCACACTCTATTGAACTCGTTTTCAGATAGAGATCTTTCTTAATTATTTTGCTTACGATTTCATGGGACACGTGGATGGCTTTTGCTACTGACCTTTGTGTTCGTGGATTTTCGTCTGTTACAATACACCATATTTTTGTTAGTGTGGTTGGGTATGACTTGTTGCAGATAATTTTCTGGATGGTCCTGTCGTTCTGGTGCCCCAAGTTGATCCATATTCCTTTGTTTTCTAATGCCATTGAGCAGGGATACCTCACTCTCGGAAAATCTAAATCCTTGATCTGAACACATCCTTATGATCTGTGTACAGGAATAATTTGCGTCGGAAATGGCTGTTACACACCCTTCCGAAAAGCGATCAATTTTCGGGGGCATAACACTATCTATGGAATACACAAACAATGTCAGTGTTCGGATATATGCCACTCTACTTTTTATCGGCTACGTCTGTCATATGACTTGTTGATTACATATTCAAAAGTGTTCTAATAAAATGCAATCAGCCTTGATTATTTGTATTCTTAACAAGCTACGTATCTTTATAAAGCTGTTTTGTTTTAACCTGTGTTTACAAACACTGTGTTCGAAGATGAGTGATAATGTAGAGTGAAACATTATTGGTGTTTCTAGTTTCATTATTACTAAGCAACGTAAACTACTTATATCATACAGGCCCACTGAGAAGGTGGGGAAACTGGGGGTATTTCCTCGGAGCCCTCTAGCCACCAGGCAGCCCATGAGAGTAGGAAAATATGTACGGAATGTATCAAATCAATATGGAACGTTTATGTGAACTTTAACCGCACCTTCAATCACTTATATTGTGTAAGAAGCATCATTCTAAAAACTATTCGGGGGCACGTGTCGATTCTACTCCGGAATCCATGATGGCTCTCAGCGGCCCTGCTATATCAATCTGAATCAAAAATTAACCAATTATACAGGTTTAACTACGAGTGTTTAGTGTCATAAAACAACTTGTAATAATTAGAATGCAACGATTCGTCAGTTGTGTACTACCGCTATTGGCGATATTTTCGGCAATAATCCCAATAATATCTTATAGGGTCAGCCAGCTTAGAAACTTTAGGTTAGTTCTAAATCCATATACTAAGCTAATAATGAAAAATAATCCTCACAATGAAAAAAAGAACATAATAAAAGAAATTAATTCACTACTGCCGATTACTTCTCTCTCTTCAAAAGATTCAATAATTACTTTTTTGGTTCGAAAGTATCGACATGGCCATGATGACTAGCATATACATCAGTACAGACACAAGAAACATGGACATCCAATAAATATTGTCAGATAGTTGGAGTACACAATAGATTAATTGAAATTAAGAAAAAACAACAACAATAATTATCAGTAAAACAGGGCGCTAAAACATATGCAGAAACTGTGTGCACATTTATGAATAAACATTCACAATATATTTTGGTGTGAAGAGTGGGCCAGGCGAGTCTTAGAAGCAAGGAACAGGAAGAGCCGCTACCAATAAATATTGTCGGATAAATGGAGTAGAATTGAAAAAAAACGCAGTCTTGGCTGAGAGGAAAACAGAATTACGACCTTTACCAAAATTACTTATGTACGTGTGGGTTTTGTGAATAAAACTTTTCCTTCCATCGTGTGTTGTTTGTTAAAATGTCTGACTTAAGAAGCCCAACAATGTCACAAGTTATTTCTGGATATTCTATGAAATGACGTTGTAATCTGTGTACTGAGGCGTATGTACTGTTACATTATACCGATGCCATTAGGATAACCGAATTTTCTTTAGAAGTATATATTTAACATGAATTAGTGAAGGTTGAAAATAGACCATGCCTTACCTTTTGCATCGGAAAAATGAAGTGTACAATCTAGCCTGTCAGACATGCAGGGAGTCTTTTCCATCAGTTCAAGGTTGCATATATTTATAGCTGCTGGACTAATGTAGAGCCGCGTGCGGACCTTCATGCCCTTACCGCAGGTGACAGTACAGGGAGACCATTCTGACCACTGAGTGACAGCACATCTTGGGTCAATCTGTCGCATGGTAGAGAAAATAATTAAAGTTCAAAGATCATCGTAAAATATATAATCTGATGGAGCTGCAGAGCATTTGACTTGAAATTCTAGGAAGTTTAAAGGTTGTTTCCTCTATTTATATCTCGTATCAAGATAATAAAATTATTACCGATACTTGAAAAAACAACAACAACAAAATAGACAAAAGAACGTATGTATAATATCACAGGAATTTTTGAAATATTGTAAGAACATTTAAAAACTGTATAATTATATTCTGAAACGAACAAGCCATCTTTACTCTTAAAATTATCTGCTTTGTTATCTTACGCATTTATTTTGTTGTTTATCAGCAATTTCATGATGGTCATTCCATCTGCTCAATGACCAGACAGTTATACTAACTTACTGCCACAGAATTTCACACGTTTTAGTAGTTTTATGGCCTATTTTTATTGGAGAATCTAAAGTAAATCCACGAATTTAGCAGTTAGAGGATTACTTTGGACATGCTTCATTAGGAAAAACAAAATCAGATAATTGTGCCGTAAGTCTAGTCTTCAAGTGAATATTATCTGTATCATTCTAAATGGTTTATAACCTAAACTACACTTTGAAGTATTTTCTATATATTACAACAGGACGACAGAATTCACACAAATTTATTTTAGAAACATAAAGGCAGAGCCATAGCCAGTCGTTTTTCGCAAGTTTCCAGTCTGTATAATTCTGCATAAATTATTGAATAATAGGCTTAGCGTTCGGACTGCGCCCTGGGCAACTGCCCCTCCCGTCCTACCTTAGCTACGGCTCTACGTAAAAGGTAACTCTGTTTTGGAGACTAGTGTGACAGTCTATACAATTAGAAGTATACAAGCCAACATCGTAAATCCTGAATAGCTGTACGTTGTAGAAAAAAAAATGTAAGGTTCAAATATCAAAATGTCAAAATAAATATATTGTGAAAAGCTGAATACAAAAACGTAATAATAATAATTCTACATAACAATTTTTAATAAACTGTAAGAAGTTGAAGTTTATGTTTTAAATTTTTATTGAAATTAATTTTGAAACATTTAAATATCAAATATTAACTACAACATCTATATTGTAATTCTGAATTGTGAATCTACACACATATATGTGTGTGTGTGTTTACTTGGTATTTTGAACTCCTCCCAT
>NW_013667407.1:205135-207933 GCF_000517525.1 Limulus polyphemus
GCTCCCACAGCTGAAAGAGCGAGCATGTTTGATGGGACGGAGATTCGAACCCGCGACCCTCAGATTACGAGTCGAGCGTCCTAACCACCTGGCCATGCCAGGCCAATTTCGAAAGAGTCAAGAGGATCTTCACCAGGAATGGAGGTTCAGATTTTATCCTTTCTGCCCTCTGATCTGCGTAAAGGGCAACACTGTTTTGGAGATTAATGTGACAATCTATATAATAAGAACTATAAAAGTCAACATTGTAAATCCTGAATAGCTGTATTGTAGAAAAAATGCATTGGTATTGACATGAAAAGAACCGTCGAAAACAATAATTTAATAAGTTCAGGTTTTTAAAATATTCAAATCTAAGCTCCCATATGCGGGACAACTGACTTTTATGGGCTTTAAGGACTGGATCCAAAGGATTACAGAGAAATTGACATGAAAATATAAAAGGTCACTCAAAATAAATATCTAAGGTTTTATTTAATGAGGAATCAAAAAGTTTCGGGTCTCTCATAAATGGTTGTATGGATTGACCTGAAAAATGACAAAAGCATGTACATAGTTGTTCGAAAGAGCGGATTTACTTGTAATATATAGAACAGTCTGAAGTGATAGTAGACACCCTGTTGTAAACTTTCCATTCAAAACTGATGAACATACTGATATTGAAATGTATAGAGCAAACCAGAATCTTCATACAAGTCCATTACTAAGAACTCTGATATATATACATATAATAGAAGCCAACTGCCTTCTCAAGCACTTTTCTGAATTGTATACAACATTTCAACTCTGAAGAAGTACATCGATATAATTGTTATAAACAAGACTTCAAATCGCCCCTGCTGGGTCAGCGATATGTTTATGATAACCCATTGTGTGGCTTTGAGCTAAAACAAACAAACAAACTCACAAACTCTTCAAATCAGTAAGTTTCAATGAACCAAGATTGTCGTAAGATGACCGTTGAGTTATAGTAAAACCATAATTTTCTTTTCAAAGACAAAACAAATTGGATAAAAGGAGAACAAAGTGGGAATCGAACTTTTGTCCTTATTAAGTGATCAGATTCTCTAATCAACTAAGTTATCAGATCTGAAATGGCTAGCTGCAGAACAGTGCATGACTGGTCCATCGTCGGCTTCTTAATTCTTCCGTTAATATTCTGAGAAAACCAATGAAACTAACTTTTGAAGCTTACAGCATATAAGATCTGAAAACTCGTGTAACTTTTGCCGAATTATGTTGAACAAAATGTACTCAATTAATTGAAATTCTTTCACATAAACTTACTATTCTTCTTTCGTCACATTCAGGTTTCATTCCCATACACATTTCCTTCTCTGAAAGGTCCAAGTAGCAAACTTTTCTAGCTTTAGACTGAAGATACTTCCTTCTTCGTGTACGGAAGCCTTTGCCACAGGTGACGCTGCAGTCAGACCACTCTTTCCAAGGTGTTGTCTCACAGCTGACGCTTCTAGAAAAAAAAAGAAAAAAGAACACACTTTTAAGCTGACAAATAAGATTTTTCATATACAAGTAACATTGGATTCTATCTTTCAGTTGGTAAGCATTCGCTGAATAAATTAATGGAAATCTTAGATATTCCTATTATTTCGTAACAAAAGATTTCTTAGAATAGCATGTAAGTCAGCAATAAAAAGAGCTATTTCTGTTTTTCTTTATGAAAGCTGCATAAAAGTGACATGAATGAACTTTAGAGAAAGATAATTTGGAACTTTAATAATTATATAGTTTTTTGAGAGACGATAGTCCATCGAAATAAACGATGGGCAAAAAAAAAGTTTCATTCGTTTCATTTTATTAGTACATCACACGACATTTGTTTCGAATAATTCAACACAAAAAAAAACGTATTAAATCAATTCTAAATCATTTAATATACCAGTAGTTTAAAATGTTCGGACATTTTAACTTAACTTGCTTCTGTTCTCCTGCCATCGAAGTTCTTGAAACTTGTCCATTTAAGCTGCCCTAAAACTCTTAACTAAATTAAGTTAATAAACCATCTTCTTCCGTGGCGTAAGCTCATAAACTTTGCTTCGTTAAGTTGAAAATCTTTCCAGTTTCTTCTACTACGGAAATTCACGAAGTTGCCGAGTTCTCTTAACGCTTAATCGTAAACCTTGTTCAAATGTTTTACCACGTGAATTCGCAAACTTACTAAATCTCTTTCGACACGAATTCGTAAACCTCGCTCAGATATTCTGCCGCATACAATTTCTATTTTAATGTAAGTTCGTGAATTCTTATAAAATTCTCCTGCTATGAGAACTCACAAGCTTGTTAAGTTCTCCTGCCATACGATCTCGTAAATCTTTAATTAGAAATATATTTATAAAGTATTTCCAAGCCGTTTGAGAAATCGGAAACAATACGCCTAGCAAAGTGCGTTTTTTGTACATGGACTTCACGGAAGAAGTTAGTCACTATATATATATATATTTGTGTGTGTGTGTGTGTGTGTGTGTGTGTGTGTGTGTGATAAAGAGTAATAGTAATTACTCAATTTGTCCCTACCCTTCACAATAGACATCACAGAGTTCCTTCTCTTCTAGCTGGTTTAGACATTGCATCATGTTTGCCTTTTGTTCATTCAAATACTTTCTTGTTCGCATCCGAATCCCCTGACCACATGACACGCTGCAAGCAGAAAACTCGGTCCACTCTGACAGAGCACATTCAGCTAGAATAAAATGCATACATCAAAATAAATCTTAACACTTTATATTAACAGTGAAAAACATACAATAGGTATACGATAATGTCCCAAAACTAAAACT
>NW_013667407.1:208694-215094 GCF_000517525.1 Limulus polyphemus
GGATGATGAAAAACCACTAAACAAAATCGAAACCTCTGTATATGATAGGAACCATGTCAAGCCAGGGGCTGCTAATATCTGTAATGGGATGATGAAAAACCATTAAACAAAATCGAAACCTCTGTATATGATAGGAACCATGTCAAGCCAGGGGCTGCTAATATCGGTAGTGGGATGATGAAAAACCATTAAACAAAATCGAAACCTCTGTATATGATAGGAACCATGTCAAGCCAGGGTCTGCTGCTCTCCATTCTGGCTATAAAATAATGAATTAATTGGCTTAGCTTTTACGTTGTGTCAAATATGTTAAGTCTGTTTATTAAGCCCATTACATATAACACATACTGACAATATTTAAAGCTAATTTATTTAATCCAATTAGCATTGTTTTGTATATCTACGGTTCTCGCCTTGTTTATTTATCTCAAGAAGGAAGAGATTTTGCACCTAAATTCTCAAATAACTCCCATCGTTTGACGTAGAAAGGTTATAATGACATACACATCAGAGCCTTGTTGTCGTAATCAAAGAAGCATTACTTGAATTACTTCGTTTTTTTTTTGGATTTTTTTTGACAAATTAGTCTTGATAACTTTTGAGTACATATCTTCTGACAGATTTTTCCCGGGCAAACTAAACATGGAAGTATGGAAATATAAATTTTTATACTACCGCATTTTTCGGTGTATAAGACGCACTTTTTTACCCCAAAATTTGATGTCAAAATCTGCTTGTGTCCTATACACAGAAAGTATGAATAATATATATGTATATATACGATATACACAATCCATGTGTAAATATGTTTAAATAGACATGCATAGTTTAGTTCAATTGAATGTGATATTTATAACAATAGTAGTTTTTTTTTAAACATAACTATAATGCTCCCTAAATAATGAAAAAATAAATTACAGTGAAAGCAATGAAGATTTTGTAGGTTTTGAACCAAACTAAATAACAGTAAACCTTTTTTGATTTACGGTATTTTCTTATTTTGATGGTTTGAGCTCTTTTGTGTTTAGAACAATATATACTAATTTTTAAAGTATCAAATTGAACTTTTGTTCAATAAAAATTTTTCAAATGCGACTGTAGCTTTTGTTTTCCCCCAAAACGTTGTCTTCAAAATAAGGGTGCGTCTTATATTCCGAAAAATACGGTATTTTATCAGTTTTGTTCTGCGTAGTTTACTTTTTAAGCACTCAGGATTAGTCAAATCAAAAACTTGGAATTTACTTATCCTTTTCGAAATGGTTTTAATTCAACATGTTTTGTAAGGTCTATCTTTGTTTCATAACAATGGCGTGTTTCCACAAACGTTTGATTTCATTTAACTGCCCCCTATTTTTTATACAGTACATTACTATATCGAATATATATTATTTCCCTTTTTTTAAATATAAAATGAATTTTTGCTTTTAATTTGGGAATTTGTAATATTTCGATAAGTTATGAATTTTTATTGCGGCATGAAGAATTTGTATGTTTTTTTCTATCTCAAAAGAAGGAAAAGAAAGTGCTATCATTAATTTCTAAACGCGTTAAGGTGCCTTACGAATGAAGAATAGTGAATCACATTACAAAAAGACCGATAAAACTCCAGGTAAAATTAAATATTTTAAATAGTAAATTACTCTTTTTATATACAGTTTTGACATTTTCAATCCGAACGGCCTCTAATGTGCACTTAAGCTAAACAGACGGGTTAGAAATCCCTTACTTTAAACAAATGACTAGAGGCAAGGCAGCCAGTTAGTAACATCCGTCGCCACCACAGCTTTGCCCTGTTTTGAACCGAATAATGGGATTGACTGCCTCTCTTATGATGCACCCATAGCTGTAAGTGCGGGGCGTTTTCAGTGGCATATCGCATCGCGAATCGTGAACCTTTTCAGATTGTCAATATAAATAGAGAGAGAGAAGAAGAAAGAGATAAGTGAGTGAGTGAGAGAGAGAGAGAGAACTAACGTAGTAGCACACGTAACTTTCAAATGAAAGTGAACCAATATACATTGAAATGTATTGTCAAGCTTTATTCATGACATATGAAGTAAAAATGTAATAAGATTTTCACTAAAATAAAATTACTTTTCCAGTTGCCAAAACAAATGAAAGCCCCCTTTTGGCACATATTCAGGTAGAGAAGAATCTTAAAAAGCTGTCATTACTTGAAATTATTTGGATTGCTTGTGCGTATCTATAAATACTTCACATGACATAAAGCAGTTCATTAATAAATCTGAATTCAGCACTTGCGGCTAAAAAAAAAGGAGGCTGCATCAACATTTGAAGTAAAAACAGATACGAAAATATAGAGACCAACAGATAAATACATTAGCACATAGACAGATAGAAAGATGTTTTAATTACTTACCGGGAAGTTCTCCCTTCGAAGCTTGCACGAAAAAGAAAATCGTTAATATCTTTATATATATATATATATATATCATTCTAGCTAGGATCAGTGTAATAAGTATGAAACAGGGCTAACAGGTGTGAATAAATCAACATTAAACAAACCTTCGAAAATTTAAAGTAGCATTTATGTTCTAAAATATATACAAGACTGAAATGTTTCATCAATCCCGAAACAAACCAGAGTAGAGATATAAGGATCCTTAATTGCAAGTATTAAATCACAAGATCGATCTCTCTACGAGAGTTGTTAATAGAGAACAGATGTATGATGCAGAAGGAGTCAAAGCAAAACGTTAAAGCACGAAGTATTTATTATTTAAGGACCAGAATTTTATGGAAGATACCCATGTTTCTCTTACCACAGTCACAGGACTAAAGCTGTAGAAAGTTATCAATAACATGAGTTTAAAGCGTATGAGTAATGTAATAACTTACAACAGCAGGACTAATAAAATACACACACAAACTGAGAATGACCAGTCATAACACCAGAAAATAGCGGGAAATCATCGTCAACTGAGGTTATAATAACTTACGAACGAAAGAAAAGCGTCTTATCATGTATCAACCATGCCATTCCAGTGCTGAAGAGGCCTGTCGCCTAATACCAGAGCTCTTCGGGTTGATTGGAGTACGTCAGACACAATATTAGTTGAGGCGCTATTGGTATTATCAAAATATTTGAATAATTAAGTCACAACAAAAAGTAGAGGAAGCATTCTTACTTAAAAATAGGAGCTAAATCGCCACTAAGCGTTTGAGAGACTTTGTACAAAATACAAATGGGCGTTAAAAAAACAAAAGAAAAAATAAAGAGAAGTAGAAGGTTTATGAAAACAAGAATTTTTCAACTCCATCATCAGAAATTTCTAAAATATGACAACATTGAATTGTTACAATGCTACGAAACGTGTAGAAAACAAGAGTCGCAACATCATAAAAAAATAAATTGAGAGTCCTTGAAAACATCATAAAAAAAGGAATAGAAATACATAAAAAATGAGAGTCACAGGGCCACAAATCGTAGAAGGTTTTAAAGCAAGCAGAAACTAACATTACGTTCAGAACATGACCAATAAATATCATATGGATTTTGCTGGAGGGATGGGGGCCACGTGCCCCAATAGTTAAATAAGGGCCTAAATATCATTGCCCTCCCAACAGTTTGCTGATAATTATTTTTATTTAGTCTTTTTTCTGTGCAGTCAGTTGACTTTGGCAGCCGATATGAAAGGAGATTAAGTTCGTTCGCAAGTTCTAAACACTACACTTGTTGTATAATGTGTATACTAAACACTACACTTGTTGTATAATGTGTATACTGAACACTACACTTGTTGTATAATGTGTATACTGAACACTACACTTGTTGTATAATGTGTATACTGAACACTACACTTGTTGTATAATGTGTATACTAAACACTACACTTGTTGTATAATGTGTATACTAAACACTACACTTGTTGTATAATGTGTATACTAAACACTACACTTGTTGTATAATGTGTATACTGGTTATTATTTGAAACATTTTTATTATGTGTATGATTTACGATTTTATAGTAAACAGCAAACTACGATATTGTATTTTTGTATATACAATATACTTTTACTGTGTGAAATTGTTGAATAATATTTTAAAGCGCTTTTATGGTTTATCAGACAATTGGTATTCATTTACGACTGTCCTTCCTAGTGTTTTGCACGTTCCGACGTGCCTGGGGAGGGGGCAAAGAAGGTTGCTTCCCTCCAATTAAACTATTAAATAATTAAATATGCAATTTGTGCATTAATGTTAATCCGGCCTTACAAGAAATGTCTCACCCTGATCTTGGGAGGGGGCGCCCATTTCACCCTCCCGAATGACGCCCTTGTTCAAAATACCTCATTTACTACACGTGTCAAACACATCATTAATAGCGCAGTAAGTGTTTACAACAAGAAAAAATAACAACATAGGATTTCTTATTAATTATCACAGCACTGTGTATTGTACAAGAAGTTATGTACAGGACTCAGAACATTACATGTTACCGACGTAATCAACACATCACTGGTAGTGAGCCTTCCCCCTTAAGAACTGATGTATACAAAACGAAGCCTGATTACTTTTGTGTCAGAACTCGGGACATAATAATTGGCAGTTTTATATTGCGCTTACATTACTATCACCTCTCAACACGGAACCAGTTGCCTTGATTTTCGTTTTTCTTTGCTCTGCTATTTGAAAGAGTATCAATTATTATCGGTATTCAAAGTCAATAAATAAAATATAATATGTAGTTTATAAGAAACGTCTTTGAACTTGTTAGGAACACTTTAAGGAAGCATCTTGCTGCTTGGTTAATTTACAAATTGATGACGACAAATTACAGAGAATAAAATATTTTGACATTCAATACAGTAAAATATTGATCGGTGTAATCGGTGACAACCTGTGTATTCTGCTAAACCGAAATCCCGACTTCGGTGGCATACAGTTAAAGAACATAATGATGGACGTTTTCTACAAATTAGAAAAGTCGATGTTTGGTGAATAATAGTTCTACAACTTTATCTTAAAAACATAGACCAGTTAGTTGATGAATTCACGTGCATGTTTTCAAACACGAAGTGTCATTAGCATTAAACCTCCAAATTCCTAATATTAAAACAGTTTGGACTCGAAATAAAAGGGTAAACTTTAATGTCTAAAGCCAGTTATTTGGTAAAACCAACGGTTATTTATCTGTTTTGAAATTCTGGATATGATGCAAAGTGTGAGACAAGAATCAGCTGATTACTGACAGTGACTTCTGTAACTATCTTTCATGTATACTGTCCTCACATACTTCAACATTTTGATTAACGGAACACTATTCTAATAACACTGTGCCAGTGATTACAAGCAGGAAAGGTGACCCTGGGACAACTTTATTATAGCTTAATTACAAGCAGGAAAGGTGACCCTGTAACCAAGCTATAATAAAATTGTCTCGTAAATATTTGACCTGCTTGTAACCAAGCTATAATAAAGTTGTTTCAGAAATACTTGACCTGCTTGTAATTAAGCTATAATAAAGTTGTACCAACTAGGTCAAGTATTCCTGAAGCAACATCACTACACCTTGATTACAAGTTGGTCAACTATTCGTGTGGCAACATCACTATAACTTGATTACAAGTAGGTCAACTATTCCTGGGGCAACATCACTATACATTGATTACAAGTAGATCAAGTAATCCTTGGGACATCACTAGCTTGATTACAAGCAATCCAAGTAGCCTTGAGATATATTATTATAGACTAGCAAGGAAATTTGAAAATTCTGACAGACTTTATGTGGTGTGTCGTATTTTACCTGTTATACCGAAAATAAACTAGCTAGAAAACGAAAAAAAATGTAGTTGCTCATTGCTTATATGTAAACAAGCACAAAAAGATGTTCTTCGTTTCAAGTCTGAATTCTGCGTTTTTCTTTACACATATTTTCTATTTGAAGTAGGCATAGTATTATTCTTGCTACAGAACGCAGCTGCTAATCGAAACAAGATAGAAGCGTAGTTATTAAATGTTGATGTCTGATTTTCAGAGGTATACATTTGAATTGTAATATGTCTCTGTTGTCTGATTCTTGGGAGCCGATTCTCATAAATTATAAATTTAATTTACACATACGTATTCAATGTAGTTATTGGAACTGACTTAATTTCTGTTTGGACAATAGAAGATAGTTTTTAGCTCTTTTGTTTCAAATGAATTTAACATTTGCCACGCTTCAAAAGGTTTAGTTTTAAGAAATATTAAGAAGATGGTGACTTTCCGTATATTGAGGGAGCAGGCTTCATTTGATTGTATCGTGAAGTTTAAAACAAATTTTTGAGAAATAGGCCAGGTGGTTAGGGCGCTCAACTCGTAATCTGAGTATCGCGGGTTCGAATCCCCGTCACTCCATTGTTTAGCTTTGTGCTTAACAACAAACAAAATACACTTT